>NW_024119980.1:0-22230 GCF_003073215.2 Triticum urartu
GAACGGGACTGGGGCGGCGGGATCCGGCGCATCTGGGCACGGGGATGGAGCTCCAGTGGCGCGACGGGAAGCTTCGGGCAGCCATGGCGTAGGGTGCTCTCCTGTGTTGAGAGACAGAGAGGGAAGCGTGAGGGAGGGAGAGAGAAACGACAGTGAAGAAGAAAGAGAGAAAGGACGGAGGCAGAGGAGCTGCGGCTTGGTACAGCGAGCGAAGAGAGAGGAACGGGCGCTGGGATCTCCGATGGTTGCTGCTGCTTGCGGCGAGCAAGAGGGAGGAGTGGCGCTGGTGCGAGTTTTGAGGCTAGCGAGGTGTTCGTCTCCTTGAACGCGACGAGGAGGAGGCGGCGCCTGTGGTCGAAGACGACAGGAAGAAGCCTGGCTCCATGGGGCTTGAGGACGCTGCTAGAGAGGTGGAGTGATGGATCGGTGGTGGTTGGCCAAAGGGGATCTGGGAGGATCCCAAGGTGGCAGGAGGTGGTTGTGGTCTCAGTGGTTGGCTGAGAGGTGGAGGGCATCGGTTGGGCAGGGAACAAATCGAGGAGGGACAAACTGGCGGCGGTGGCGGAGGGATTTGGTGGATGGGACAAGTGGCTAGATTTTAGGGTTAGGCTAGATTAGGATAGGGGCTACCTCATCCCTCCGATCGTAATCGGACGATCGCGAATAAATAGCTAGGGAGTCCAATTAACAAAACGAAGATGTTTTGTAGATGTTTGGGGATGTTCCGGACACAACAGAAACGACTGTCCGGGTCGGGTCCGGGATAGTTTCCGGACGCGCGCGGGAGGAGGTCCGATGCACTGTGCAAAGAGGGGTAGGCATGGGCCTAGGGGGACTGCGGAGAGCGGGTTGGTCTGAGAGAAGAGGGGAGAGATGCAGCCCGGCACGGTTTCCGGAGACCGAAAACATCCGACGAAAAGACCGGCTATACTGCCGCTATAGTTAATCGTTGGGGGCGTCAAACGAACTCTGAGTGCGATGAAACTTGGCGCGGCCTATCTGCACTATAACAACAACGCATGCCAACTTTCAACCTATTCCGAGAACATTTTCCGGCCACATATAAAATAATATTTCGAACGTGCCGCAGGCGCGGGCAAGTGTGTCTGGGCTCAGAACGGACAACGGAAGGAACTGGGAGACCGGGACAGATGCAAGTTTTGAAAACATGACGATGCAATGCACATGATGACATGGCAAGATGCAACACGCAAGCGAATGACATGGCAATGGCGGCGAGTAACTGGAAGACACCTGGCACAACGGTCTTAGGGCGTCACAAGTATTTCACCCAAATTTATTGATTCAACACAAGGGGAGCCAAAGAATATTTATGAGCCTTAGCAATTGAGTTGTCAATTCCACCGCACCTGCGAAATTATATTTCTGCAATAAAGTTTTTATTAACGTAGTAGTATAATAGTTTTGATAGTAGTAGCAATAGTAGCAATGGTAACCGGAATAGTAACAATAGCAGTTTGTGATGATTGTAACAGCAACAACAACAAAAGTAACTTAGCAAAGACCAATGTGAGAAAAGCGTAGGATCAATGATGGATATTTGTGTTGGATGATATTCATCATGTAACAGTCACAATCTAGAGCGATACACAATAGTTTCAATTCATCAATATAATGAAGGCATATATTCCGTATATAGTCATACGTGGTTATAATAATAACTTGAATGACATATTTTGCTTATATTAAAACCACGACAAGAATTATGAAATGGAGAGAGTACAATAATAAGTCAACAATATTTCCTTGTACAGTTAGGAGTATGAATCATGACACATGGGCCTATGAGTATTACATTCTGAGACTTAGTATCCGTATTTGTATGGGCATATACCTTGTTATACATATAATTCTGAAGCAACTTTGACCTCTACTCTTTCTTAAGGCTAGAACCAGTTTATAGCATTGTAGTTCTGTTTATTTGATGGCGAACATGCGCCCAAATCACAACCAAGAATGTAAATTCATGCAACATATTGTAGTGGCATATGTTGACATCAGTGTCTTGACGTACATATGCTTACTTCATGTTTGCAAGACAAACAAATAGTGAAAAAGGAAGCTCTATTCAGATCATATTATTCCATGCTTCTCACCAGCGATCTAGAAACCATTCTTGGGGATGGGTGACCGCCATAGCGCTATGCAACGACATAATTGATGATTGATTTTTTTGGTGGGTCCATATGTTCATCATATTTTACTTACTAAGTTTTGATCAATAGATACTTGTACTTGAGCTAAGTTACAACTCTAAACTCTATTTTGGCCGGTTGTAAACGGTTAAAATCGGTTGGAATGGGCTAACTGAGTGTTTTTTACGGAATGGGAAAAATAAGTGCTTTAAATCATCATGAAAAGGATCGAGGTATTTCGAACTATTTTTTTTTCAAGAACACACAAGACTTGTGTCATTAGCATTAAGAGGCCAAAGCCAGGAGGGAAAACACTGTTTTATAGGGGTGAGCAAGGACCGCGGATGTGGTGGCATAGACCTAGAGGCAATAATAAAGATGTTACTGAAGCACTCAAGAAGCTACTGAAGGAAATATGCCCTAGAGGCAATAATAAAGACGTTATTTATATTTCCTTATATCATGATAAATGTTTATTATCCATGCTAGAATTGTATTAACCAGAAACTTGATACATGTGTGAATACATAGACAAAACAAAGTGTCCCTAGTATGCCTCTACTTGACTAGCTCGTTAATCAAAGATGGTTAAGTTTCTGACCATAGACATGTGTTGTCATTTGATGAACGGGATCACATCATTAGAGAATGACGTGATGGACAAGACCTATCCATTAGCTTAGCATTATGATCATTTAGTTTTATTGCTATTGCTTTCTTCATGACTTATACATATTCCTCTGACTATGAGATTATGCAACTTCGGAATACCGGAGGAACACCTTGTGTGCTATCAAACGTCACAACGTAACTGGATGATTGTAAAGATGCTCTACAGGTGTCTCCGAAGGTGTTTGTTGGGTTGGCATAGATCAAGATTAGGATTTGTCACTCCGTGTATCTGAGAGGTATCTCTGGGCCCTCTCGGTAATGCACATCACTATAAGCCTTGCAAGCAATGTGACTAATGAGTTAGTTACGGGATGATGCATTACAGAACGAGTAAAGAGATTTGCAGGTAACAAGATTAAACAAGATATAAGGATACCGATGATCGAATCTCGGGCAAGTAACATACCGATGACGACAAAGGGAATAACGTATATTGTTATGCGGTTTGACCGATAAAGATCTTCATAGAATATGTAGGAACTAATATGAGCATCCAGGTTCCGCTATTGGTTATTGACCGGAGATGTGTCTCGGTCATGTCTACATAGTTCTCGAACCCGTAGGGTCCGCACGCTTAACGTTCGATGACGATTTGTATTATGAGTTATGTGTTTTGGTGACCAAAGTTTGTTCGAAGTCCTAGATGAGATCACGGACATGACGAGGAGTCTCGAAATGGTTGAGAGGTAAATATACATATATTGGAAGGTAGTATTCAGACATCGGAATGGTTCCGAGTGATTTAGGTATTTTACCGGAGTACCGAGGGGTTATCGGAACCCCCCGGAGGAAATATTGGGCCTTAGTGGGCCTTAGTGGAGAGAGAGGAGGGCCACAAGGGGTGCCCCCCATGGCAGCCCGAATTGGACTGGGGGGAGGGGGCGGCGCCCCCTTTCCCTCTCCCTCTCCCTCTCCTTCCTTTTCCCCCCGGTGGAGAAAGGAGGGGGGGGGCGAATCCTACTTGGACTAGGAGTCCAAGTAGGACTCCCCCCATGGCACGCCCCTCCTGGCCGCCGGCCTCCTCCTCCCCTCCTTTATATACGGGGGCGGGGGGCACCCGAAAGACAGACCAAGAATTCTCTTAGCCGTGTGCAGTGCCCCTTCCACAGTTTACTTCTCCGGTCATAGCGTCGTAATGCTTAGGCGAAGCCCTACGCGGATCACATCACCATCACCATCGTGCTGACGGAACTCTCCCTCGACCCTCTACTGGATCAAGAGTCCGAGGGACGTCATCGAGCTGAACGTGTGCTGAACACGGAGGTGCCGTACGTTCGGTACTTGGGTCGGTTGGATCGTGAAGACGTTCGACTACATCAACCGCGTTAACATAACGCTTCCGCTTTCAGTCTATGAGGGTACGTGGACTCACTCTCCATGTCTCCTTGCTATGCATCTCCTAGATAGATCTTGCGTGATCATAGGAATTTTTTTGAAATTGCATGCTACATTCCCCAACAGCTACACCTATCTCTCTCGTAGGAGATCCACCTCTATCTGGGCACCTTGAAACTTTCTGGCCTCCTTCCACAAAGCAGATTCCTGATACATAGGGATGGCATCGCCGCAACCTTATCGAACACCCTGCTGTTGCACTCTAGCCAGATCAAGCGCAGAGCGCAGCAGATAAGGGCATTAAGCTGTTTATGGTCTGAAGACCTGACATCCGTGTTGAGCAAAGGTCACCAATCACGCAGACAGGAACTGGCTTGGGGAATGAATCGATGCAGCCGACTCTCCGGAAAAACATTGTACCAAATTTCCCGGGAGAACGAGCACTCGAGCAGCAAGTGGTTAGCCAGACAAAGTAGGGGAAAATTTCTGAAGAAATTTCCATAATCGACAATTCTCGTTCGGAGTTGGAGGGGGTATTTTAGACCAATGTGAAGCCGGGATTGTAAATTAAACTTAGGAGGTGTGAACCGCCTTTCATGAGCACTCATGTTATTTGAGTGGGTCAGTGATTGTCGAAGAAGCTCTTGTATCATAGTGCCAAGGTTAATTTCAAAGGTGAAAGGCATCATGAACCTTAATCTTCCGCCATATATGTTTAGTTTAGTCCTGAATGATTAGTTTTTTAAAAAAAAGAAGCGTGCCTCTACATCAAGCGATGCATACAAATATTCTAAAGGATTACTCCCTCCGTAAAGAAATATAAGAGCTTTTAGATCACTACTCACTACTTTAGTGATCTAAAAGCTCTTATATTTTTTTATGAAGGGAGTAGTTGGGAACGATTCTCAGTAGTTTTTGCATTGAGCTCAAGGATGCCAGGTAGCAGCAGGCAAGGAGGCATGGATCCCCAACCAACCAAGTAAGCACAGTCCACAACATGCTTTCAAGTAGACCATATCCATCCTTTTCCTCTTTATATATGTATATGTATGCCATGCCATGCATGGTACCTAGATCCACCCATCTATTAATGTATCTATCTATCTGTGCATGGCCATGTATTGATTTGATGGTAAGTATACTTACAAGGTCTACTCAATCTGAAGCATAATTGGTTTGATACAAACATTTAACATTGCCAATATTTGGCAAAATGAAAAGTTGCCGAAAGTTGGCAACTTTTTGTGAGGTTGGCAAAAAAATTTGATAGTCAACTAATCACTAGCTAACATTTGGCATTTGCCAAATATTGGTGCCAACTTTTGGCATCAAACCAATCATGCTCCTCTATTATTCTACCATGTATCATCACATCACAGAGTGACAAGAGGCAAAGACAAATTTGCTCCTTCTCTATCATTCTTGTCATGGTCATTAGTTAGGGCATATCGAATGTTTGTTAATTGATGATTTGATTCTTGTCATAGTCCATTTTTGATCGAATTCCTAGCTTCATCCTAGTGCAAGGGGCTTTCCTTGGTAAAAGAGGAGGCAAACTTCTCCCAACGAGTATTTTCTAGCGGTGTCGGTTTTCCTATCGATGTCTTGCTAGCCAATCAAACTGGGATGCTGGTGTCCGCTTGGCTGATCTAAACGGCCGAAAAACGGACACATTGCGTGCCGCTTCGGTCGGCCGATTGGAGTTGCCTTTACCCTTAGGTGTGTTTCACGGCTATCTGCCTGCGCTGTACTTTTCCCTACGATCTGCCTGTGATGACAATATTGTTGCAGGGAAAGTGCCTGAGTTCGATTGAATGTTTCCATGAGTGAATGGTTGCTTAATGTAAGGCAATCACTTGGATGAGAGGGAAGACTGAGAGTGTTTGTGCTGCTCGAACTTGCACATCTTTTCTTGGTATTTGCTAGCTTCTCCTGGAATCCGAATGAAAAGAAGTTGGCTACTGAGAAGTCGACTGATTCACGTTTCATGATCACAACGAATGCTTGCGCCCAGGAGCTAGATCATGCCATGGACACGACTCACTCTATGTGTCGAACTCGGCACCATACCATACAAGCCAAAACACTAGGACGCGCACACGCTGACACTTGGTGCTCAACGAACAGGAATGTACTAAAACACAAGCGTACAACATTACAGAACATGGTTATGATGGTTTTATTAGTAGGAAATATTATCTTGTATACTAGTATTCTTCTGGTCTTGGTTGCATCAATTCTTCTGGTCTTGGCTGAGAGAGTGGATTGCACTGTAGAGGCCAATAAGAGTACCAAGGAAAGACAACCCCTTTATAATGGTCACGTAGTTGTTGTAAAACCATTTGTACAGTATGATCCGGATGTACCTCTTGAGTTTGTATTCGTTAATTTCTTTCATGATGTAGGCGAAACGGGATCCGCTGTCAGGAAGGTGCATCACAACACTCTTGAAGAAGGTGAGCATCTCCTTGTCGCTGTGAGGCCCATGCAGGAGGCCCTTTGATCGCAGCTTGTGCACGCCCTCCTTCCGAGCCATGAACATGGCGAGGAGGGCGAGGTACGAGCAGACAGCGGTATTTTTAGGGCAATCCCCATACCTCGAGGCAGTGCATACCTCAAAAGCCGCCATGTTGACTAGGCAGGATGCTCTTGTGTCGCTCAGGGACAGAGGCGCCAAAGAGAGCTCACTCAAGAGGCGTCCTTTCACCAAGTCCATGTCTGAGAATGCCGCCGTCTGGTTGTCTGTCAGCTTGATGCCGATTTCTTCAAGCTCCATGGGAGACATTGCTGAGACTGATGTGACCATGGGATTTTCTTCTTGGCATGGGAGGCGTGGAAGGCAAAGTGGCAAGCACCTCCCAACATGTTCTTCTCTCTTATATTTTTCAGATGATTGGGGATTTCCTGCTTGTTGGGTATCTGATTCTGTTTTTGTTTGGAGGAGTGGTGGCGGATTAGTTGCATCAACAAAGACAAAATTTCCTCCTGATTCTACCTGTTGGATTCTGAGGAGTGCAGGGATACTATCAACCCAGACAACAATTCCTCCGGGTTCTGTTTTGTGGCGTCGGAGGAGAGCAAGGAGATCTGGTGGCGGATTATTTCCATCAACTATGAAAACAGTTCCTACAGGGCGTCGGAGGAGTGCAAGGAGATGTGGCGGCGGATTATTTCCATCAACCATGACAACAGTTCCTCCTGGTTCTGTTTTGTGGCGTCGGAGGAGTGCAAGAAGATGTGGCGGCGGATTATTTTTATCATCCCAGACATAAGTTTCAGGCAGTAGAGACTCACAGATCTTGAATGTGTTCCCCATGCCTGCAATGAACTTCCCCACAACCTTGAAAAGTTCTTTTCTGTTTTTTTCCGAGCCAACATCCATGAGGACTTGGACCACCCGCCACGGGAGCTGGTTCTCCAGCAGCATGATGTCATTATCGATGCTATCTCGGTTAGAGAAGAGATAACGTCGCAAGGATGCATTTATCTCCTCATCTTCTTCCTTACCGAATGATCTGGAATAAACAGCCTCCATGTACAGCAGCAAGAAGCAAGCATCACGGAACATCATAGCCGCAAAATGGGCATCGTCAGGGATTGTTGGTTGCTGGAGACGCGCGCCCCTGGAATCTGTGCGGCCAGGATGCATGTACTTTTTTATTAGTGGACAACATAGACAATAATGGCGTGGCTATATACATAGATAGGGAAATACTCCCTCTATGAAGAAGTATAAGAGTGTTTAGATCACTACTTTAGTATTCTAAACGCTCTTATATTTCTTTACGGATGGAGTACTTTGCTGGAAGCCTGTTATACATACACGGGCTGGTAGAATCATTTTGAAATTGGCCGCGTGTTCATACGTAAGGATTAAATGTGCAGCCTAACTTGCTGGCTTGGTCACACTTATAAATAAATTTGACTTAGAACAATGTTAGGACTTCAAATAATTGGGAACGGAGAGAACAGATAAAACTGTAAATATAGCATGCTAATCAGAAAAGTTGTTTGAATTGTTCAGTTTTGTTTCCTATAAATTTTCTAGTTGTGCCCTCGCAATCTACATGCTATTTTTATTTATCAAAAGTCTGGCACTTTCAAATAGGACAGTTCAAATGTTGGTATGTTGAATGTGTGCTGATGTATGGCTCCTCCGGGTGTTGTTGATGATAACTGCGAGTACCGGCTGCAGTGCTGGAGAACAGCAGATGAACCAATATGGGGAGGAATGACAACGCCGGGGAGGAGATGGATGTGTCCTCTAGGATACCATTGGTGTGCCGCTTAATGTTGCCATTAATTAATTGGTACATGTGAGAATCAGAAAAATAGCTGTAAAGAGGAAGGAATACAGCTTGGTAAATCCGAAGTACTACTACTAGGCAAAACAGAAATGATGGAATAAGTGCAAGGCGCAGATCCCCAAAGGGGATGGAGGGCATACATTCCATGATTTCGTCCGCGATGTACCTTCCCCGGACCTCCTCCACGACGGAGAGGACCTCTTTGTAGGCCTTCGCTGGTTCAAGATCCCAGCGTGGACAGAAGTAGCTGGCAGCCGCTTTCTTCACCTCCTCCATCTTCTTGAGGTGCTCCTTGCCGTGGTGATATGGGCCGATGGCCACCACTCTCGGGACGATGCATTGGTAACTGATACTGACAAGACCTAGTCCCGCAGGGAACCTATGCATCATCGTGTCCATCTTCTTCAACTCGAATTCACCCTCGAACTTCTCTTCTGCTGTTTCATCCTCATCAATCAAAATCGTTATTTCTTTCTCCACCACCATATTAGTTGAAATCTCTTCTGACTCCATGTGCTCCAACATGAGTCAAATCAACCTGGAGGCAGCCATTGTAATCATAAGGATTAGGAATAAGAAAGATTTACCAACTCAGTGATGAAATCGGACTCAAACCTTTTCTGTTTCTTGCTTCAACTCCTCAACCAGATATGTGCTTTCTCGATCATGCTACTTCTGGCTGCAGGTATCGGAGAGTTCCATACAAGTGGATAGCTGCGTTGCAGCTACTTGCTAGCTACAAGGTTTCCGAGTTGCGATTGAAGCAGGGTTGAGTCAGTATTTATAGAGTTATACAGTGTAGACTACCAGCCAAATTCATAGCTCAGTTCACCATGTGCCCGTCGCCACCCTTCAATCCAGAACTCGCATGTGTTCAAGGAGAGGAGTTAAATGAGGAGAGAGAGGACTAATCCATATTTTAGTAGGGGTACCCTTGACTAAAAACTTTTAGTCTCAAGACTAGTTTTAGCCCCTCTTTAGTCAGGGGTGCTTAGAACTTTAGCCTCTTAAAGAGACTATTTTTAGTCAGACTAAAATAAGTCCCCTGAATCCAAGCACTCTCTTATACTAGTCATAATGGGGAGTAACTTAGATTAGTAACATCACATTTTACTAGGCTAGGTTACTACCTCTACAGTGCGTAGTAACATATGTGTGTTGTCATGTTATGATTCATTTATTAGCCTATAGACTCATATTGTCTTGGTATGTGTGATGTTATAGTAACTAGCTAAGTTACCACCATCACCTCTCTCATCATTAAATATGTGCCACATAAGCAAAATTATCTTGAAAAATGTGATGTTACTAGTGATGTTACTCCCACTGTGGCCAGTCTTGTCTTTTGAGTTCAGACTTCAGACCAGGTCGAATTAATGAGCCACACTGAAATGTGGCATGCCGAGCATTGCTCCGCAGAATTCGGAATGACTGTGGATACGACGTTTTCCTGTCCGGTGGTGACATGGCGCCGTGATCAATGGTTGTGGTCCACGCACATGGTATGATGATCTTGTACGCCAGGCATTGCTCCCCAGAATTCGGAATGACCATCAAGTTAGCCTCTTGAGTTCAGACTTCACAGTGGTTTATTTTGAACGAGCTACACCCAAGTGTTGGCGTACACCGCATTTTAGTTTCTTGACTTCCGGCCTGAGAGTCATCTTTAAAAAGCTGAACTGATTAGTCTCTAGTGTCCAGACTTGAATGCCATTTCTAATGAGCACTATGCCAAATTAGTCTCGTGAGTTCACACTGCAGTGCCACATTCATGATCTCAGCTATTATTATAAACAAGTCACACCGATTAGTCTCCGGAGTCCAGACTTCACTGTCGATGCGTTACTCTGAATTATTAATGGCCCTCCCAAAAACTCGCCCTCCTGTTTCAAGGGCCACCACTATTTGCGGTCATCCGCCGCGGAGACATAGTACACTGATACGGTGTAAATAAGGGAATTGATGCCACAGGTTTAGTCGATTGTTGTTGTGTCGAATTAATTGGTGCCCTTCTTTTTTGCATATAATGGCAGCTTCATTATCCCTGGCCTCTACATCATATAGGATGAATATATAGTCCGAACCGGTGCCCTCTAGATTTAATATTTGTTGTTTTGTGCAAGAATTGATCCGGCATATGTATTTCTTTGTGAGAATTGCTGCCTCCTAGATGAGGCGTCAATTGGACCCCAACTAGGCGGCTTGGAATTAAACAATCAAACAGTCTGGTTCCAAATTTCTGAACCCTGAAACACATTACTACTCTTATTTGATTCCATGCTACACCGTTACATATTCACTTCTTTATCATAAAAAAGGAAAAAAATGGTTAGTAGCCTGGATAGCTAGCGGAGAAGAAGATAAGAGAATGCTCTTATAAATTGTTGATCTCATTTCAGAAGGTAGCTGTTTTGAAGTTCCAAGCCATTTGGCCATGTGTTATATTTTCTGTTGTGATGGGTATGTCAGTCAGTTATTTTTGTTAAGTTTACATTTAATTTGTTGGATGAAACATTTACTGTATGTTGGCCCTTTGTAAGTTAAAAAGATTAGAAACGCTAATACTCAAGAGGCGCAAGCTAGTCTCAATTATTTCTTTAACGTCAATAAAACATTGCATAATTTTTCTACAGTGAAAGCATGAATATGCACAGTGAAATTACACCTACGCCTCGTGTATCTGGACGGATAATTGATGAAACAGCCTTGAATTAATGAAAGACAAAAAAGAATTGGGTTGATGTAACTCGGTCAAGAACTACCCCTCGTTTCTCCAATTCTTATCAGTTACTTGCTGTCACACGACATAGGACGGAGCCGCGACGCTGTGTTACATACCTTTTATCTACCAGGCATATTTAAGATCATCGGTTTCATAACGTACAGGCCTGCACGAGCACACTGTCCTTCGTGCTCATCCACCTCTGAAACTGTCCTTGGTGCTCACCAGGACTGGACCTACAATAGTACATGTTCATTCACATCTGAAACAACACCCAAAAGATGTCCCAAAGATCGTCATGCTCTCACTGTGCTGGCACCCCGATGCCATGGCCGCCGTTGACAACGCACAAAGGTTTTCTCCCAATATGGATGACGGTGTAATGTCCAAATAGGATCTACCCCACATTAGACTGAACTTTTTTATTATTGTTGTAAAACGATATTTTTAGAGCATACTCTTTTTGATTTTGTTGGACATGTTAGCTGTGCGCACCGTACTATGCAGAGGCTGAGCATTTGCTCAATGTGGTTGTATCACCTTATATCAATTGAATGAATGACTTTTATCATGGAAAAAATCTACTCAACTGCCAACTACCAACGCCCTCCTGAACTTGTGTCAGAGTTAATACGTCCAACAGACTAACCAGCAGAATTATTATGTCCCTCATATGGTTCCACTAAACGTCAAGATATTTTTTTCAGGGGAAAACGTCAATATATTTGCCAGGTAATAGAATATTAAAATGTGCATGCCTATTTTAGTGGTATAGCCAAAAAAGAATCTGCTGGTAAGAAGTTTCTGACTTGCTGCAGACTAGTGTAAAAGAAATTTTAACATGGTCCCAAACTATTTTAGCCATCTATATTCTATGATACAATGGCTATATGATCTCTTACTTTCTAAGAGGTAAGAATATTTAAGAGGCAACATTTCTTTCTAAGAGGTAAGAATATTTAAGAGGCAACATTTTTTTTGTTTTTTGAAAGGCGCCTATTTATAATATGGAAATATATTCTAATTAAGAACTGTTACCATATCGACTATTGCCTGAAAATAGATAAACACGTTAATGGAACAGTATGTACTCTCATTTGTACACACATGAACATGTTTAAAAATTGATAAATCACCATATGACATATGAATGGAATAGCTACATAGAATTTTTTTTTCTTCAAAATAAAATTTGAGAATCAATTGCCACCAATTTGTTTCATATACGAAATTTGGGAATTAAGGTTCAATAAGCATCTACCGGGTATTTTGCCAGGTAGTATGCTACTAGAAGTGCGCATGCCTATTTTAGTGGCAAACAGAAAATATCCTGGTTTGCCCCAGATATGTGTAAATGTACTAACTTTGTGTGCTTAGATATAATTAGTATTTAACAGCTAGCACACAAAAAATGACAAATCACGTTGGCAAAACTGCTCATGCCTATTCTGTTCTTGTATTAAGCATTAATCAAATTGATTTGCAATGCGTGTAATATTTACGTTGACTGATTCACGTATATGTTGTATTATCATGCTTCCTTCGGCGTCAAATGGATAACATCAAGGCCTCAAGGGGGTCATGGGGTGGTTCAGTCCTAGTCGATACATCACATCACACATGTGGACGCTTGACTCATCACCCCTAGATTCCGCATCATATTCTAATCTAACTCTGCCGTGATACAAGGGATAGTGGAACCATACGGGGGCAGGCACCGGAAATAGAGGACAACACGAGTCACCAGCGATTTTGGACAGCCAACATGCTGTGCACCGAGGTGCTAGGTCACTACTACGAATTTTGGTCCCTCTGTCTCCTTTTACTTCACATATAAGATTTGTCTCATGTCAAATTTCAAAATTTTATCAAGTTTGATCAAATTTATGTTAAAAAAATAACAACATATGCAATACAAACGTTATACAATATGAAAATCAATTTCACAATGCATCTAATAACATTGAATTCGTATTGTGAATGTTGAACTTTATGAAGTTTGACCTCGGACAAATGTTATATGCAAAGTAAAAAAGAAATGGACTGCAACCTTAGTACATGGTGTCCACACCACACCACTGCATGCGATTTAATACCATGGGTCCGGAGTCGCGTCACATCACCTATTCATCCATATTGAGGATTTCTGCAAAAAAAAAAATCAGGGTTGGATAGCAGGGATCAGATGGCGCCATGTCCAGGAAATCGCGTATATATATGCTAGCTTGCTGTGCTCCGATCCGCCAGAACACTTGACATGGAAATGGCTCTCCTTAGAAGCTATGCCCCATCCATGGCGCTTTCATTCCGCATCTGTGGTCCACTGCCTCAGCAGCCGCTGTGGCTCCGTCACCGTGCTAGAGGAGGATTGTTGGTGTCTCACGGTGATTACCCTCCAGACCACCAGGTTAGCCTCCTCACAAATCCATACTCAGCCTGATTTCCTATTTAGGTTTTGTGTTTTTTTTTCCTTCTCAAAACATTTGTGCTAGTTACTTCTTAAAGTAAGCTCCATATTTGAAGGTTCACGTGTGGTGAAGCAACTGAAGGGCTTAGCTCAGACTAACACAACAATAATGCACACACCCTTTAAAATGCTTCATATAGATCGATCAAATTAATCCTCGAAGAAAAGCATGACACCGTGTTGCTACAGATTCAGTATATTTGGTGCTTCCAAAACGTCTTACATCTCTAGTACTCCCACTGTTTGTATCAAGGGATAATGTTTTTAGTACTCCTATAAATTGTACTATAACTGAGATGCATTATTTTCGAACGTTGGTCTATTCTATCTAATTGATTCGTATCTCTTGTACTGCTCCAGGGTGTACTCTTGTGTTGCCGGTCTGTGGCGTCGGCGGCCACTAAGCGCTCGGTCCTCGCCTGGCCGCAGTACTCACCGGCGGTGAGAACTGGGTGCCACAGGGAGCCATCATTCCCAAAAGATCTGCTGCAACTCTTTGTTCGCGCACAAGGACGAACGTTTTGTTTCGCCCCTTACCTCATTGAAGCAGGAAACCAGCCCAAAAATGTTCTAACGTTCTACAAGGCATGCAACATACTCACGGGGGACCCTTGTCCGAAAGCGATGCTGGAATGCCTCAGGTTTCTCCTTGCCACCGACGTGGAGATCTACCGTAGGAGATGCAACGCACGTCACCTCTCCAAGGCCGTGCTGTCTGTCGGCAAAAAATCACACGAACTCGTCCTTGGCCTCGACGTGTTAGAAAAATGGCTGAGAGTGACGGAGCTGCTGCTACAGAAGGCTCCTGAAGATGTCAGGGCCGAACTTTGTAGTAAACTCTCACACCACGGGAACGGGAAAACCAGCTTGGAGAGGATCCGAGATGATGGCGGATGTGCTGACGAGGTGCGCGAACTAGCAAAATGTGTTCTCACGAAACTACGCTCTCCCAAGTAGTCTGCCTAGCTATGCGCTTCATATATAGTATACCAGTGTGCTCAGTTATGTACACCTTCGCTCAATTTATCTTGTGCTGCAATAACTTCCGTGTATTTCTCTCTATATATCTATATCTATAACTAATAACTAGCAAACATGTTCGTGCGTTACAACGGAAGACAAAAAAATTACATGCTAGTCAAATAAGTATGACTCAATACTCCAACATACATTAGTAGAAAAATGGCCATTTGTCCCGGTTCATAAGGGCCTGCTGTCCCGGTTTTGGAACCGGGACTAAAATGTCGTTACTAATGCCCTTGGCCTTTAGTCCCGGTTCTTACACGAACCGAGACAGATGGGCCTCCACGTGGCCGCTGCGGCTAGCCCAGGCAGGGGAGCCTCCAACCGGGACCAAAAAGTATCCACGCGTCAGCAGCTGGCTGGAGCTGAGATTTTTGTCTTTTTTAAAAAGGGTTGGTTTAGAGATTTTGGGGGTTAATTTAGGTTGTTATTAGCTAGCTAATAGAGAGAAGTGTCCTCTCTCTTATATGTCCATGCTTGGTTTACCAACGCTACTGCAATGCCTAAACATGTCTTAGATTGAAGTGAAGACAACATGTTGTGCATGTCAAAATTAATACTAATCATAACTTGATCAAGTTTGGATTGTACTACTTTCGACATGCACCACATGCATGTTGCCTTCACTTCAATTCAATCCATGTTCATTTCACCCGCTGATATATAATAACTCTTCATGCTCGCATCATGCATCATCATATATAATAACAAGTCCTACTAATCATCATCATACAACTTCTACTCGTTATTAATAACAAGTCATACGATCATCATCCTCATAGTCATCGAACCAACCCTACTTAATTGTTCTTAGCACATGATCATCAATATTAGGTTGGACCTAAATACGCTCTTTAAGGTAAAATAGTATAAAACAATATAGACCCTGACTCTCCATTATGGAGAATGGAGATCATCCTATCTCCAATTCTTGCGTTTCACTTCTTTTTGCTTCCAAGAACCTCCTTACGACTGTCCATACATTTTTTTCATCCTTTGATTAGCATGTCTCCACTTCTTTGAGAAATCCATTATGAACAGTTGAGATTCGTAGGATGACCTGGATGTATGTTCTAAACACGAAGGCTGCCATTCTGATACATCAAATGAGGCACACAATCCTCTGGGATTCTCTGTTGAAAAACATAGTAATAACTTCATATTTAGCAATGATGTACTAGTTTTAGAAGTATGCAAAAGATGCACGGATGTCGTAATAGTAAAAAATCTTACCAGGGTATCTCCATGATAGTTACCGTAGTTCAATACGTGCACTAGTGGCACGTATCGATCATAATGTTGAGGAGTTTGATTGTAGATATTGTAATTCTCAATATCAGTACAAAATCCGACCAGATGATTTTTCTCCTGATAAGTTAATTCGGAGCGATCGGTGTAGTGGGTTTTGTCTACCATCTTCCGCACATTCTTTGAAGAATGAAAATAAGCTGTCAATGGAAATAAGCTGTCAACTATTTTGAAATAAACAATATAAATTAGTTAATAACTATGTTTGAGAAACTCACATAGTGGTAGAACTGGAAGCGTATCAACAAGGACCCAAATGTCCATATTTTCTTGGTCGATGTCAGGATCACCAAGATCCATGGTGATAAGCATACCCTCATGAAAGCCATACATCTTACAAAGTGCTTCCCAATTTTTGCAACCAAAATGGGTTACGCTCTCAGAATTATACAGATTTACTTCAAAATCCACATCATGCTAGGTGAATTATCTTTGTTTCATAATTTTCATGCTCTTCAAAATCCATCCTCTCCAAGACATAGCGTCTTGCATGGCATGGGATAAGCTACTCGAATTGTAAAAGATCAAAATTACACGTCGAAATAGTTGAAGTCATGCTTAATTACGAAAAAAATACTTCTTGTCGTTGCGTACCGTTTCAACATCGAAGGTCTCCTCGAGCTTAATGCTGAAGCGCCGATCATCGTCCAGGTGAGGCCTGTCGCACAGACCTCGATCGTCCTGGCACCAGCTACACTCCCCCGGGTGACTTTCGTTGTCTGATGACGACATTTCCTACGTTCATAATTCAAAGATTAAACTTGTACAATTAAATATATGTACTACAAAAACTAAATTAGATCATTATTATTCATCACGGGTTGACTATCGGTCTGTTGAGTCTTTTCTTGAAAACTCTTAGCTCACGTGGTGTATATATTCGACTCTCGGAGATGGTCGCTCCTCCCTTCGCCCCGAGTGCATTACACCAAAATATCTAGCACACGGGAACGAAGGAGAAGCGACCCCCACGACAACAGTCGGGATTCTTCGTCCTCTCATATATATATGGTGGAACTCTCCCTCACTGATTCCTCTCTGACATTTACGACCGTCGGTGATGGTAGCTCCTCCTTTCGTTCCCGAGTGCATTACACCAAATTGTCTAGCACACGGGAACGAAGGAGAAGCTAGCCCCACGACAACAATCGGGATTCTTCGTCCTCTCATATATGGTGGAGACTCGACAGACTTAAAGTCAACCCAAAATATCATTTAATTATCTTTCTAAAAAAGGACATGTCGTCCTCACAGACTCGACAGACTTGACATGGGGATTTGGCTAGTCTCACCTCGAGATCGGAGGGGGGTCGGTGATGGGGACGACGGCGGGGATGATGGAGGGGCTCCTAGATTTCTGCAAAAAACATAAACCCTATAAGCTATCAACTAATCAAATGCATACGCCTTGCATAGTGCTCTGCAATTTTAGCATTCAAAGTAGGAGTACTTTTCCAATTTGAGCATTCAATAAGCAAAACCAAATCGTAAAACAAAGTAGTATTCAAATTAGCATGCATTCAATTATAAGCAAAACTACATCATCTATTGCGTCCGTACATCGTTGAATATTATCATTAATACTCCTCGAGTACTATCATACATATAGCATCGCTAATAAGCTAGAACCGTAGCGCCCGACGGGTATCGGCGCCAGCGGTGGACACCCAAAGAGAAGGAACCATCACAGGATCATAGCTCCAGTGAGATCCCTAAAGAACCTGCCAGGTATTGTCGAACCTGCCCTCCAACGCAACCATGTAGCGACGTGCTCGTCCTCCTCGCTGACACGGTGACGTACCACCTCCGCGGTGTCCGGAAGCCTCGCCACCGTCACTGGCCCACGCGACCGCCACCAAACAAGGATCGGGTCAACGACGGGCTGGTTCCTCACCAACCTACGGCCCCTCGGAAGGTAGCACCTCCCAATACCAGCCCGGCGGAGCCCAGTCCCGGATATGGCCCCTCTGATCAAGCTGGCCTCCTCCGCCGAGTCGACGACGAGGATGCGGGATAGGCATCTTCGATGTCGATGCGGGAATAATTTCTTGAACTAAAAAAATAAAATAGTTCTATTAATTTTCTTGCTAAAAATAGAGTAGTACTTACTAAAAATAAACTACTTCTATAGTAAAATAAAGTAGTTTTATTAAATTAACTAGTTCAACTACTTAGCACTTACTATAAATAAAATAAAGTAGTACTTACTAAAAATAAACTATTTCTATATATAGTAAAATAAAGTAGTTTTATTAAATCAACTAGTTCAACTACTAAGCACTTACTATAAATAAAATAAAGTAGTACTTACTAAAAATAAACTATTTCTATATATAGTAAAATAAAGTAGTTTTATTAAATCAACTAGTTCAACTACTAAGCCCCTCGACCCTCGACCCCTCGACGACCCTCGAATCCTCGGCCCCTCAACAACCCTCGACCCTCGAACCCCTCGACCCTCGAACCCTTGGCCCTCACTATTTTTTCTTCTTCTCCTCTATTCCTTTCTTCTTCTCCTCTTTTTTTTCTTCTTTTTCCTCTTCTTAATTATTTTTTTCGACATCCCCCCTCATGTCATGTCCGACGTCCCCCCCTCATCACATGTCCGACCCTTATTTTTTTCCTCTCCTTTTTCTTCTTCTTCCTTCTTCCTTCTTCCTAAAAGTAGAACAAACCTAAAATGCACTAAATCAACTAACCTAAAATGCGCTAACCTAAAATCGATATCTACTAATTACAACCTAAATAATACATATATGAACAAAACAATTCATCATTCATGTCATTATGTACATCCATGCATACATATGAACAAAAAACATCATATATATCATCATCTATGAACAAAAAAAGCATAATATGAACAAAAAAACTTGTATGAACAAAACAGAGAGGAAAAGGGGGCCGGCCGCCGGACCGAACGGGGAGGGGGCGGTGCACACCATCGGGGGAGGAGAACATGCAATCCAAAATTTTCACAAGTCTGCCTTATATACATGAAGCTTTAGTCCTGGTTCTTAGCACCAACCGGGACCAATGCACCCCTTTGGAACTGGTTGGTGCCACCAACCGGGACCAGAGGCCTCTTTTCAGCAGCCCAAAGGGCGGGAAACAAAGACCTTTGGTCCCGGTTGGTGCCACAAACCAGTACCAAAGAGGGTCATTGGTCTCGGATGGTGCTAAGAACCGGTACCAATGCCTCCCATTAGTCCCGGTTGGTGGCACAAACCGGGACCAAAGGTTGTGTGCTGGAACTGGCGCGGTGCGGTGCTATGTTTAGTCCCACCTCGCTAGCCGAGAGGGGCTCGGAGTGGTTTATAAGCCCTGCCGAGCCGACCACTTCGAGCTCCTCTCTCCTGCAGGCTTACGGGCCTAAATCTAGTCTTTGTGCTTGTGGGCCTATTGGGCCTATTGCGGGCCTGCATCCTAGCCCTAGTAGTGGGTTTCTAGTCGTATGCACGCCGTGGTGGCCCAGTAGGTGGCACTATTTTTAAAAAAAATTCCAGTTTTTTTTGCTTTTTTTGTTTTATTTATTTTATTTTGTTTCTACTTACAGCAAAATACTTACTAGTTTTTAAGTTATTCTTTTTGGTTTTAGGTAATAAAAATTATAAACTTTCTGTTAGTGCCATTAATTTTTTCAGTTTTTTTGCTTTCTTTTTTGTTTTATTTATTTTATTAAAATTTATTTATTTATTTTTCCTGCATTTACTGATTTTATTTATGTTATTAAAGTTTATTTTATTTTATTTTGTTTCTACTTATATATTTTATTTTATTTTGTTTCTACTTAATAAAAATTGAAAAGCATTTCAAATGAACTCTGAAAAGGTTGAAAGTTGGCATGGCATTATCATTTCATCCACATAGCATGTGCAAGAAAGTTGAGAGAGTTACGGCAAAAACTGGATGCACTTCGTGTACAAAACCGACAATCTCTTTCGAAGTATCAGGATTTCATACGGAAACTCGTGTGTTACAAAGGGATTTCATTTTTTAAAACTTATTTGAACTCCTGACTTTTTGTGTGTTCAAAATGCACCATTCAAAGCCACATCATCAATTTTCAACCCTTTCTGACTTCATTTGTTATTTTTCATGCATTTACTGATTATTTTGAGCTATAAGACCCTGAAATTGAAAAGCATTTCAAATGAACTCTGAAAATGTTGAAAGTTGGCATGCTATCATCATTTCATCCACATAGCATGTGCAAGAAAGTTGAGAGGGTTACGGCAAAAACTGGATGCACTTCGTGTACAAAACCGACAATCTCTTTCGAAGTATCAGGATTTCATACGGAAACTCGTCTGTTACAAAGGGATTTCATTTTTTAAAACTTATCTGAACTCCTGACTTTTTGTGTGTTCAAAATACACCATTCAAAGCCACATCATCAATTTTCAACCCTTTCTGACTTCATTTGTTATTTTTCATGCATTTACTAATTATTTTGAGCTATAAGACCCTGAAATTGAAAGGCATTTCAAATGAACTCTGAAAATGTTGAAAGTTGGCATGGTATCATCATTTCATCCACATAGCATGTGCAAGAAAGCTTAGAGGGTTATGGCAAAAACTAGATGCACTTCGTGTACAAAACAGACAATCTCTTTCGAAGTATCAGGATTTCATACGGAAACTCATCTGTTACAACAGGCATTTCAAATGAACTACGAAAATGTGGAAAGTTGGCATGGTATCATCATAATAGTTGTGGAGAGAAAGTCTTCAATTTTTCTTTGCTTGTGTCATTTTCTTATTGAGCCGTAAGCATGGATAATCTTCATCGTTTATTAGGATGCTTGGGTCAGCCTTGACTTTGAAGGGAGGAATTTCATGAAACTTTTCATAATCTTTGGACATGTCTGTCTTGCCCTCCACTCCCACGATGTCCCTTTTTCCTGAAAGAACTATGTGGCGCTTTGGCTCATCGTATGATGTATTCGCTTCCTTATCTTTTCTTTTTCTCGGTTTGGTAAACATGTCCTTCACATAGATAATCTATGCCACATCATTGGCTAGGACGAACGGTTTGTGAGTGTACACATGATTGTTCAGATCCACTGTTGTCATTCCGTACTGTGGGTCTACATATCCCCTGCCTCCTGACAGATTGACCCATTTGCACTTAAACAAAGGGACCTTAAAATCATGTCCGTAGTCAAGTTCCCATATGTCCACTATGTAACCATAATATGTGTCCTTTCCCCTCTCGGTTGCTGCATCAAAGCGGACACCGCTGTTTTGGTTGGTGCTGTTTTGATCTTGGGCAATCGTGTAAAATGTATTCCCATTTATCTCATATCCTTTGTAAGTCAATACAGTCGAAGATGGTCCCCTGGACAACGAGTACAACTCATCACAAATAGTGTTTTCACCTCTAAGACGTGTTTCCAACCAATTGCTGAAAGTCCTGATGTGTTCACATGTAATCCAGTCGTCGCACTGCTCCGGGTGTTTGGAGCGCAGACTGTTCTTGTGTTCATCGACATACGGGGTCGCCAAGGTAGAGTTCTGTAGAAGTGTGTAGTGTGCTTGAGACCAAGAATACCCGTCTCTACATACTATTGAGTACCCTCCAAGCGTGCCTTTTCCAGTCAGTCTCCCCTCATACCGCGATTTAGGTAGACCAATCTTCTTAAGGCCAGGAATGAAGTTAACACAAAACCGAATGACATCCTCTATTTGATGGCCCATGGAGGTGCTTCCTTCTGGCCTAGCGCGGTTACGGACATATTTCTTTAGGACTCCCATGAACCTCTCAAAGCGGTACATATTGTGTAGAAATACGGGCCCCATAATGACAATCTCGTCAACTAGATGAACTAGGACGTGCGTCATGATATTGAAGAAGGATGGTGGGAACACCAGCTCGAAACTGACAAGACATTGCACCACATCTCTCCTTAGCATTGTTATGATTTATGGATCGATCACCTTCTGAGAGATTGCATTGAGGAATGCACATAGCTTCACAATGGCTAATCGGATGTTTTCCGGTAGAAGCCCCCTCAATGCAACCGGAAGCAGTTGCGTCATAATCACGTGGCAGTCATGAGACTTTAGGTTCTGGAACTTTTTCTCTGGCATATTTATTAATCCCTTTGTATTCGACGAGAAGCTAGTCGGGACCTTCATACTAAGCAGGCATTCAAAGAAGATTTCCTTCTCTTGTTTGGTAAGAGCGTAGCTGGCAGGACCTTCATACTGCTTTGGAGGCATGCCGTCTTTTTCGTG
>NW_024119981.1:0-46069 GCF_003073215.2 Triticum urartu
CCAAAGCTCTGATACCACTTGTAGGATCGAAAGTATGTCTAGAGGGGGGTGATTAGACTACTTGACCAAATAAAAGCTTAACCTTTTCCCAATTTTAGTTCTTGGCAGATTTTAGCTAATTTAGGACAAGTCAAGCAATCATCACATAATTCAAGCAAGCATGCAAAGAGTATATAGGCAGCGGAAAGTAAAGCATGCAACTTGCAAGAATGTAAAGGGAAGGGTTTGGAGAATTCAAACGCAATTGGAGACACGGATGTTTTTCCCGTGGTTCGGATAGGTGGTGCTATCCTACATCCATGTTGATGGAGACTTCAACCCACGAAGGGTAACGGTTGCGCGAGTCCACACAGGGCTCCACCCAAGGGTAACGGTTGCGCGAGTCCACATAGGGATCCACCCACGAAGGGTCCACGAAGAAGCAACCACCCACAAAGGGTCCACGAAGAAGCAACCTTGCCTATCCCACCATGGCCATCGCCCACACAGGACTTGCCTCACTAGCGGTAGATCTTCACGAAGTAGGCGATCTCCTTTCCCTTAAAAACTCCTTGGTTCAACTCCACAATCTTGTCGGAGGCTCCCAAGTGACACCTAGCCAATCTAGGAGACACCACTCTCCAAGAAGTAACAAATGGTCTATAGGTAATGAACTCCTTGCTCTTGTGCTTCAAATGATAGTCTCCCCAACACTCAACTCTCTCTCATAGGATTTGGATTTGGTGGAAAGAAGATTTGAGTGGAAAGCAACTTGGGAAGGCTAGAGATCAAGATTCATATGGTAGGAATGGAATGTCTTGGTCTCAACACATGAGTAGGTGGTTCTCTCTCAGAACATATGAGTTGGAATGGTGTGTGTGTTCTGATGGCTCTCTCTCCGAATGAGAAGAAGGTGGAGGGGTATATATAGCCTCCACACAAAATCCAACCGTTACACAGTTTTCCAATCTCGATGGGACCGAATCAATAAACTCGGTCGGACCGAAAATGTAAACCTAGTGACCGTTAGAGATTTTCGGTGGGACTGACATGCAACTCGGTAGGACCGATGTGGTTAGGGTTTGGGCATAAAGTAATCTCGGTGAGACCGATTACACAAACTCGGTGAGACCAAATTTGGTAATTAGCTAACCAGAGAGTTGGTCAGGCAAACTCGGCGGGACCGATTTGCTCTTTCGGTGACACCGAGTGGAACTCGGTGAGACCGAAAAGTTACAAGGGGGAAACACTGAGTTTACATTGCAATCTCGGTGGGACCGATTCGCTCTTTCGGTGAGACCGAAAAGTTATGAAAGGGAAACAGAGAGTTTGCAACCCCATCTCGGTGAGACCGAGATCCTTATCGGTAGAACCGAATTGCTAGGGTTTGGCAGTGGCTAATGACAAGTGAAACTCGGTGGCGCCGGATAGGAAGAATCGGTAGGACCGAGTTTGGCTTAGGGTTTAGGTCATATGTGGATATGGGAAAGTAGTTGAGGGTTTTGGAGCATATCACTAAGCACATGAAGCAAGAGGCTCATTAAGCAACACCTCATCCCTCCTTGATAGTATTGGCTTTTCCTAAAGACTCAATGTGATCTTGGATCACTAAAATTATAAAATGAAGAGTTTTGAGCTTTTGAGCTTGAGCCAATCCTTTGTCCTTAGCATTTTAAGGGTTCCACTTTCACATCCATGCCATGCCAAACATTGAGCTTTCCTGAAATAATCATCTTGGAATAGCATTAGCTCAATGAGCTATATGTTGTTATGAATTACCAAAACCACCTAGGGATAGTTGCACTTTGAAGTACTATCCAGGCTCTTGAATGAGACAAAATTGCTATTGTTTAACAATTAAACTCCATTATCCATTGGTTGATACTCATTCTTCATTGGTTCACGCGCTTAGCACCGTTTCCTCCTGGGGCCACCAATGTTTATTTGCTAATTAATAGCATTGCATGCAATGAACTAGCCATTGCAAGTCATTAAAAGCATGCACCTCTCATCTCTTATTGGTTGATATGTTAAGAAACAAGAAACAAGGTAGAAGTTAATGCACCACGCCTAAGTGTTTTGGGACTATTTGGTTTTCAGAAGATGACTTACACACCTAGACGGAGGGAGTAGTATAGCCCTGTAAACCGGAAAGGAGTATTTGCCTTTCTAAAGATTTCAACAAGTGACTAGACTACACCGTGTGCAGTACTCCCTTCCTTCCGGTGTATAGGGCTCAAATCTCAAATCTCATGAACCAAGGCATTTTGCGATTGGAGGAATGTATCTCGTACTTTACGAAACTACCCTAATTAAAATCATGCATTAATTATGTAGTTCTCTCATTTTCCTCTCCGCCTTGGTCGTGGTGCACAATATTGAGCACTCCTATATGACTAGCCACTCTATCTACATGCGGGACATTTCAAAGCATCCGAGCCCGCGTGCCATCCACCAAATCGCAGCGAGGTGCTACAGTCGAGACTCACCTGTAACCCTGGTATGGCCGTCATGACCCGTCATATCACAAAACCCACACCTTTACCAGCAGTGGTAAGGTGGCCTCCAAGTTGGACTGGACGAAGCAACCATCATTTCACTGGAACGCTCGTTCAAGCCCTTTCTTCCCTTTCTTGAAGAAAACCTCACTCCAGGGTACTCACTTCTGCCATTTTTCTTTTGTACTGACGAAGGAAAGGTGGGCGAATCAGTTATGCTTCTATATTTTTATTCCAAGAATCTTCTTTTTGTGAAGCACCGACCGATTCTCACATCCTATTCTTTTCCCGTTTTCATTGCGATTGTGGTTTCCTTTCGATTGCTTTTTGTTTGTCAGTTCATTAATGGATCCTGGAGCACTAGGCAAAGAGTTGCCGGTGGACAACCCACTGGAGACAACATTCTCCAGGAAGCGAGCACCGACCAACGAGTTGACCATGTTGGCGGGCCAATCCATGGAGACGAAGAACTCCAAGAAACAAGCACTGGCCAAAGAGTTGAGGACGTTGGCGGACGAACTCCTCAAAGGAAGTTGGAAGAACAGCAAGGGCCCCACCGTGCCTACCCCAAGGAACTCTGATTGCCACCTATGTGAGGCTCAAGACCGAGTTTGAGGAGATAGTCGCCGTTGAGAAGCAGTATTCCCCTAGCGAGGTGATGGCCACCATCGAGGATGAGGAGATGGCCCCCGGAGGGATGAGATCCCCCGATGAGCTGCACAAGGTAAAAAATAATGGCTTATTACCATAGTTGTGGTTTTTGATTATTTGCAATGTGCTTGCTAATATGTTAGGGTTATGCAGGTGCCGGTGGACGTCCTTGATGATTCCGATGTCGTGGCCCGTCCTGTTGGCATCACAACAGAGAACGATTCCGATGCTGCTGTCCATCCTGTGGACATCGCCCTAGAGATCGATTCCGATGTTGCGGTCAGTCCTGTGGACATCGCCCCAGAAATCGATTCACATGCCGCTGTCCGTGCTGTGGTCATTGCCTGAGAGATCGATGACAAGAAATAGTTGGTCGCGCTAATCCTTCAGGGTAGTTTGCATTGCCTTGTGTTTAATTACCAGAACGATGCGTGTTATCAAACCATCTTAGGGCTAGTGCACTGTCTTGTGTGGGCGGATCTTGCTACTTTTGTTTGATAGTGAATCATGCGAACCCTCTCCGAGTTATGGAAACAGATGTATCCTCACCAGCTTTTGATGTAATATATGTCATGCTTAGATGTAAGTTTGAACTATCTATCATATCAGCAGGGCTTGTTTGATGATTCTTGGTGTTAGTAGGCTAGCTAATGTGCGAGCTATAGTACTTGCAAAACACTCACCGAAGAGAAACATTGGGGCTGATGAGCTCGTGGTACACTTATACTTATCCCTCGTCGATCGACCAATATCCCTAGCTCCTAAAATTGTAGGCTTGGCGATCGATCAGACAATAGTCGACATACATTCAGGCCTCATTTGGTTCATAGGGTAGGAAAATCGTAGCAAAAGTACAGAGAGCGTGCAACACAAAATCATAGCAGTGCAGAGACGTACTCCCTCCATTCCAAAATAAAGGACCTAGGCGGACTAGTTTGGCCTAGTGGGTTTCAGTGATATGACATGGTACAGTGCCGTCCAGTCTTCGCGTGTGGTAGAAGTATTGCCTGTACAATATGTTTTCTTGAAGAAGTGGAATTCAACGAAGTCATGATGGTTCCTTCGTCCGAACAACTTATAGTGGGAAAGGTTGGGCCTGCGATACGACTGGGGTAGACCAGGATAATTTTGTGCATGGAAGGTGGACCAGGATGGTCGACGTCCCACATGTCGGCGAATGAAAGTATTCTTTCCGATATAGAGGACGAGCAACGAGTATTCATTGTTTATTTTTGATGAAAGCTATCGTCTCCACTGTTACGATGGAGGAGTGTGAAACACGGCAGCCCAGTGAACTTGGCATGTGCACCACTCCCTCCTTCCTCATGTAATGCCCAGGTTACAGTTTTTTCTCACTTTCTCTCTATCTATTTCCTCTCAAATGTTTTTTACCTTTCTTTTTTTAAGACACAATTGTTTTTTATGCCTTTTTTAGAATTATATTTTTATACCTAGGAGCATGTGTAGAGACGGGCTCTTGCAGAGCCCACTCCTTGACTTTGTCAATGCCTTTCTCTCCTCCACATAAGGAGTACTACTTGCTATGCATGCATGCGGCGGGCAACTGGCGTCTTGAGGGGCCAGGGCGGTGAGAGTGGGCTCCGGAAGTGGTCCGGACTCCAGCATGGCCCACCTCACATTATCACCATATATTTCTTGGAGTCCGTGCGCGGCGGGCGGGCGATCTCTTCTCCCTGCCCCGTTTCTCTCTTCTCAGCCGACGCCCGCCGAGCGATTAGATTTCGGCTATCGACGGGTTATTCAATTACGGTCCCACATGTCAGTGAAATTGCAAGACAACACGTGTCCCCTCTGGTGAGCAGCGTGCGAGCCGGACTGTCGGGGTTGCGACGCGTACGAGTCGTAAGTGTGCCGCCTTTTCCTTTAGAACTTGCGAAGCATAACATTTTCGCGTGATCGATCGATAGAAATCTAGTACAAAATGACGAGGGCGGTGCTTTCCCGTTCGTTAGGCGGGCTAGTTCGAGTGATATGACGTGCTACAGTGCCGTCCACTTGCTCCATTTTTATGTAAGCAAGAGTTTACACTCTTACGCGGGAGGAGTGCGAAACACCGCGGATCTGATTTTGATCGAGGGATAACTGTTCCCTGCCAAATAATGGAGGATTGTTAGCGATTATGGCATGATAGTTAGGGCATCTCCAGCGCTGGCCCACAAATTTACACCAGCATCTGTCCGAGGACACTGATGGATGCCATCCGATGCTGCCCGCATACCTTTCGACAACTATGTGAACTAACCGGACGAAATTTGTGCAAACAAAGCAAATTTCAAATTAACCGAATGAAATTCATTACATTTCGAAAAAATTTCCTACAAACTGGACGAAATTCATTACATATTTCGCACAAACCGTACTAAAACCTACTGTAAACCTAATCTAAACGATCACCGACGCCCGACTAACATTTCCGGCCATGAACCCGAGAAAGCTGGCCATTGCCTTTGCCTCCTCCTCATCCGCCTTGATAACCTCCTCCTCCGGAGCACAAGGTTATGAAGATTTCCGCCTCCACGTCGCCGTCAAGCGGCTAATCGGCCGCCGATGTTTACCCCACCAAGCTTGGCATCGACTGAGTGGAGTAGCGGTGGCCTTCCTGGGACCAGAGTGGTAGCGACCTACCGTGTACTAATCTTCCTCGTCGCCGGCTGCGCCCGCACACGCGCGTCGGCTTCGTGGTCGTGGCGACGGAGGGCGGCCGAGGGGGTGGCAGCGATCTCCTTCGTTTGCTCCTGCGACAGTACGTCGAAGAGAGCTTTGGAGCGCGCCCGGAGCGGAGCCACTGATGTCCCTCGTCTGCTCCTGCGACAGTACGTCCAAGAGAGCTTCAGAGCGCCAGGAGGCCATGGTTGAAGTGGTGCCGACAGAAGGAAGGGACCGGAGGATAATAAGTGTGGGTCTTTGGCTATGGCTGGGAGCTGGGGCTCAAGTTAATATAGCGGGCGAATGGCAATGAGCCGCGGCAGACGGATGGACAACTGGCACCGGAGTAGGTTCATCGGGCGTGAATGCGGACACTGCTTCAGTGACTTAACTGCAGATGCGTTTGGGTTACTGACATGTGGGCCCAATGGGCATCTGGCCCGCATGTAAGTGACACACCAATTGCACCTGCAGTTAAGTCCGGTGAATGCGACATTGACATTCTGGAGAGACGGTGACCGTTTCAGGCGGGAAGCGCGTGCTAGCAATGCAAGGGGTTTTGGTGTGCAGTGGCACTAAGATCGGTCGTTCACGATAGTACATACTCCGTACCATACTACCATAGTACCCTCTCTAGCTTAGGCCGTTTTATAGATTGTCATTGTGATGGACGATATACATGAGCAAGGCGGTCCGAGTATGACCGTTGGTGTTGAGCCAGGTGAATACATGCTCGGCATTCGCGTAGGCCTCCATCAAACGTCTAAGCAGTAATGTCAGGCACTGCCGGGCCGCGCAGGTGATGGGCTTGCCGTTTGCGTTGCGCCATGAGTAGGACTTTGATTTAGAGGGCGACGTGCATGCATTATCATGCTTTGACAGCGTGAGCGTGAGTGTCTGATGCGAAGTATTTCATTTTCATTTGGCTGACGAGGGTGCGTTGCAGCGACGAGTCCGTGGTTTGATTCCCCACATACGCATAATTTTGGTTTTTACAGTATTTCTTTCTCCATTGACAGGTAGGCCCGCGTAGATAGATAAAGAACATGAGCTGATGAGGCGCATGCGGACTGTTTGACTGGTCAACCAGGCAAATACGGAGCTATACGCTGAGCCAGTGACCGTATAATCACCATATCTCGTATACAATGATCAAAATGAGCTATCATGACGAGTTTGATGACCGCCAATGCATTTTACTCGGTAATAAATGACCAGGATTAAAGGGGAATCCAAATTTGCTTCGTCTTCTGTCCTTGAGCTCTTGACAAACCAATGCACTATACGATTGTCCGGCCACTCCACCCCAGAGCTCTCACCAAGCGTCGTTCATGCCACCGTGCTGCACACTAACCGGTAAGGCAGCGATGGCATCCCGCCGCGCCGAGTTCCTCGCCGCCCACGACCGCACACAAAATGGTAGGGAAGCGATGGCATCCCGTCGTGCCGAGTTCATCGCCGCTCGCGACCTCACAACTATGTGGGAGGAATTTGAAGATGCCAAGGCCGAATGGGCGGTAGAGCAAGAGGTGGCCAAAGCCGCACAGAGGGAGCGGAAAAGTTAGAAAGCACTCAAGAAAAGAGAGGACCGCCTCCACAAGAAATAAAAGGACGCACGCGCTGCTCCGGAGAGGTCGACGGAGATCCAAGCACGGTGGGGTGTCGCCGACAAAGCCGGGAAGGAGAACGACGCGTCTGGCCAGCATGTGAGAAGTAGTAGTACTAGTAGTTAGTGTGTGTGTCTGTGTCTGAGTACGAGCATGTACCAATACTACTAGTTACTACTGTAGTTTTTAGAGCAAATTACCAGTACATTAGCCTAGACTAAATGGAAAAATTCCTATCCTAAGCATCAAATGGCATCTCTTTCTCTATAGAAATTTAGATGCATGTCATCTCACTTCCTATGATTTTCATATTCCTATCCTATGAACGAAAGGAGGCCTCTGTTGGAGTAACTACTGTAGCTTGCAGTACTGCTGGTACAGTAGTTTTCTTCAAGAAGCGGAATTCAACGAAGTCATGATGGTTCCTTCGTCAGAGCAACTTCAAAGTGGGAAGTGGGCCTGTGATTTGACGTCTCATTAGTCATTGTTACTATGGCGCGACGACCTGGGTGACTCTCCCTTGGAGTTCTGCGTGCATGGCAAGTGGACCAGGATGGTCGACGTCCCACATGTTGGCGAACGGAAGTATTCTTTCCGATATCGAGGAGCAAGGAAACCGCGTGGTATAGTATCACTGCTGATTGGTTCGCAAAAAAAAATAGTATCAATGCCGATTTATAATTATTTTTTATTTCTGATGAATGCTAGCGTTTCAACTCTTACGACGAAGGGTGCCAAACACGACACGTGCTGGATGTCCCACACGTCAGCGGAAGGAGTGGGACATGAATAGCGTGGTAGAGCCTAGCGTAAAAAAACAGCGTGGTAGAGCATCTCCACTTCTTCCACTTCTGGTTCGGAGACCACACGTAGTAGTACTTAGTGGTATGAACGATACAAAGTGCGACCTGGAGAGAAAGACACGTCTAGTTGGAAGGTCTCAGGGCATACACGTAAACAAATATAAAAGTTAATATGTGCCTCCAACTAACATAGTAGTAGTAGAGTACTTAGGCACGTACTCCATAACATCACCGTGCATTGCACGTACAACGTTTAGTGGTAGTACATAGTAAGAGACAAATGCTGCCCAAGAGTTCCCTTCTCGACCTACTTTTGGGTGTTTGGTAGAGTGTATGGAGGGTGCATGAGTCCATGCTAGTTTAGCACAAATACACTAGAAGCATGCATGAAGAGGGGTGTTGAGTTGAGCATGCTTGAAGAGGGAACAACTATGATGAGACGAGAACGCAACCAAACACACCCTATATGCCACGCATGTTCATACCATTTGTGCCTTTCTACTTCACTTACTGCTCTACATTACTCAGGTTCGTACGTCCACTCCTGGGTACATGTTCGTCTCGTAGTTCCAGTCCCACATGTTCTTCATATAGATGGAACGATCCTTGCATAACATGTGCACCTTGATGATAGATGTCTCGCGTGTTGGCAAAAGGATGAACAAAGCTCATGTAAAAAAATAGAGTGGAAGAACATAGATTTCGGATGACCGAGAAGGAGCAAGGAACCTCGTGGTGGAGCGTGTGCACTCATAATATTTAATATTATTCAGCGATATGAAATTAACCAATCATCTCCACAGTGGACTAGAAGAGTACGAAACACGGTAGCCTAGTGTAGTTACATCATACTAGTACATGACTAACCCATGCTGTCACCATAGTTCTTGGCTTCCGTGCGACACCTATCTCTAGTAATCCAGCAACCTGTATCACTTCTCCCTCCTCGTCTCTATCAAAGTGCGGCGGGCTGGCGTTTCTGTCGTCTATTGAGGTCGGTTAACTATCACATGTTAGCGACATGCCAAGAGCATTCTAAAAAAATTCCTTTCACGTTCCATTTTCAAAAAGAAAAAAAATCCTTTCATGTACAAATTTGCATGTATGCTTTGAGCAACTTGCATGTCCTATACTGCTCCTGTTTGATACTCTAACTTTGCTAGAGGTTAGACTAATTCATGACTAACCCTGAACTAACTGTAGCCAAAGAGGTGTTTGGGTGACAGGGTTAGATTGACAATAAATGCACTTCATGGAGAGAGAAAAGTGATTTTTCAGTGATCCCAATGAGAACTATCTCCAGTTAGCACCTCTTGGGTGGGATAGTTTTTTTTTGGTGGGTTCGGTGCAACTTGCTCCAATTTAAACCCTCATGCTTGGATACTTTTGGGCTATTTGAGCCCAAACTAGCTCAAACTAACTCTAACCCATGGATCCAAACAGGGCCTATGGCCAGTCTCGACGTGGAGTAGTCGCGTGCACCGGGAAGCGGCGCTCTCTCGGCCGTCGCACCACTTCAAAGCCGACGCCAGTGAGAGGTTGCCTCCGCTCTGGCTGGGCATTAATGCGGCACTGACGCTCTAGGGTGACGCTGACCGTTTCACGCGAGAAGCGCGCGCTGGCAAGGGAGTATAGGTTTTGAACTATTTTAGGTGTAGTACTGGTAGTTTGCAAAACTACTCAATTATTGCACTCAGTTTCCTAAGAAATTGTGGTAAAAACGTTACTCCACAGCCCGCTTCCCTTCTCCTTCCTCTTCCACCGCCCGCGCACGTCCGCAGGAAGCGACCGGTCAAACCTTATATAGGAGTGCTAGCACAAAAAGATGCATGCATGGCCACTAAAATTTCCATATTAAAGCGCCACTCCGGCGGGAGTATGGCGTATGTTGTTACTTCGGCCGGCCCATGGCTACCGGGCGACGGTGACCAGAGAAGAGGCGGCGGGAGGGGAATGAATGCAGCTACTGTTTGGGTTCGCCTTCCGGCTTAAAAAATGTGCAACATCACGTGTACCCGCGGGTGCACAAATTGTAACATACGTGTCTGCTTAAGTGGGCGTCACGTAACTGGAGTGTGTGAGAGAGATTCTGAGAGACAGAGTGCGTGTGTGTGACTCTACTCTTCGGACATGTACTCAACCTTTTGCATCGGGATATAAGTATAATGGTATTTACTTTAGCTAGTGATTTACGTGGCCATGTTAACGTGGTTGTGTCAAAAAAATGTCACTTCCTGATCGTGATTTGCGTTATATAATTACAAGGAAGATTCTCGTGCATTGCAGGGAACATCAATATGCATTGTTTTTACAAAACACCGGTTGTGATTGACCCATGCAGGAGTAATCCCATGTGTAAAAACTAATTATATCTCGAGAATTTTATCGGAAAACTGGTATCTCGAGAATGTCATCAAAAAAATGAAAGATGAGAGATAAGGCGAGGAGGAGTGGAGCGTGGTGGTGACTGGTGGTCGGAATGGGCGGAGGCATGGGGATGGACGGCGCCGGCAGGCGACAGCGGCCACCATGCATGCTAGATTGTTCTAGAGACTTATTCCTTTTTTAATTGCTGAGCAATGAGGTTGCGGGAGATAATGATGTGGAGAGAGGTGCGGGTATCTTTTGTAAAATTATCATAGTTTGCTTTCTATCCTCAGATATAGATCATACGGTCTGTATTACAAGATGGAAGGCACACCATCACCGCCAACTCGTTTTTTATAAGGGTACATATGATAAGTTTGCTGACTACTAAAGTAAAGTGGAATTTTTCCATGTTATGCAAGTAAATAAAGGTGATTGTTTATCATACGGGTAAGGTTGGATGAAGGGTGGTAGGAACAAATGCTCCGCCTAGAGCATGTGTGTGTGAGATGGAGTCTTAGTGTGTGTGTGCGTGTGTGCATGTGTGTGAGAGAGAGATGGAGTCTTAGTTTGTGTGTGTGAGAGAGAGAGAGATGGAGTCTTAGTGTGTGTATGGGGGTGCGTGCATGCGTGCGTGTGTGTGTGAGAGAGAGAGAGAGATGGAGTCTTAGTGTGTGTGGGGGGGTGCGTGCGTGTGTGTGTGTGTGTGTCGCGGGGTCCTCTGTGGCGGATGTAATTTAAGTGTGCATGGCTTCATCATAGAGAGGTGATGTGTATGGTGGAGGCCACCAACGATGGGGTGCGGGAGAGAAAATGCCCGTAGAGAGGGAAGAGAAGGTGTGTGCGCGTCAGAGGAGTCGACATAGAGAGAACGTGTTTATTCGAGAGACACCGAGGAAGACTACTATATATCTATGGTGCATGTAGGCGGGAATTAAACAAAGGGATGGTCTTATTAGTTTCGGGGATATTGGGGAAGAGTGAGAGGCGGGGGGGGGGGGGGGGGGGGGGGGGGGGGGGGGGGGGGGGTAGCTAGAAGGAGATTGTTAAGTGTGAGTGTGTGTTTTACCCATCCAGGCGGAAGTTATGTGCACAAAAGAGGAGAAAGATTTGATGTGGCATTAGGATTGAGGGTAATTAACTACGTATGTAGACATAGAGACCTTGAACGTGCATGTGTGAGAGGTATACATGTATACGTGGGATGTGTGTGTGTGCGCGCGTGCATGATCGAGATAAAAGAAAGAAGACATAAGTCATAAGATCAACAACATGGGAGAGACGGATCGGTATGACAATATGCATGCATGTGAGAATGCGGGGAAGAAGGCCCGACAATTGAGCATGTGTTTTTGTCTTTAAGAGATAGTGGCGTGGGCTGGAGCATGCATCTATGGTGAGCAGAGGGAGTGAGACGCAACGATTGTGCAAAATAGACCAACCTATAAATGCATATGTATGGAGAGACATATATAGTGTGGGTGATAGGAAGCAAGACTCCATGCGAGAAAGAAATGTTGACGGAGAAACTACAGATAGATACAGAGATGGAGATGCTAGATAGAGGGACATCCGCTAGTTTGGGTGTTGGAGATGACTGTCGGGTGGTTCAAAGGGTGAAGTTATATATGTGTGTGAGAGGGCACTTGACTGCATGTAGAGAGAAACATATGTAGTGTGCGTGATAGGAATCAAGAGTGAGGGCGAGAAAGAAGGTTGATGGAGAAACAGATAAATAGAAAGATAAAGATGCTAGCTAGTGTGCGTTAGAGATAGGAGTCGAGTGGATCAGAAGGCTGGGTTATGTGTGTGGGTGTGAGAGAGATAGAGAGAGGGTGCATGTGAGTCACATACAAACAGATATCAGAGAGAAATGAGATCCAGAGAGACGGAGTTTTGTGTCTGCGAGAGAGAAAGATATTTCACAACGAGAGTGATAGCTAGAGAGACATACGAGGGAACGCAGCATAACTCTAGGGAGAGAGGGTGTGTGTGAGAGACATACAAGAGAACAATGGAGAAATATGAGACCCTGGGAGACAGAGTTTGTGTTTGTGTGTGAGAAAGAGATATTGAAGAGGAAGAGTCATAGGTTCTCATATCTAAGGAGCGAAAGACATCTCTGTATGAGGGGTGTGCGAGTGGCACACATGGGAATAGTAGAGAGAAATGAGACTCCGGGAGACAAAGTTTTGTGTTTGTGTGAGAGAAAGAGATTCCACATGGAGAATCATAGTTAGAGACACATAGCAGGGAGCGACATATACTTAGAGAGAGATAGAATGATGAAGGTCGAGGGAGAGAGTACCGTCAGTGTGTTACGAAGATAAAAGATCATTGTCGACATACAGGTAGCACGAGAGATTCCTGAGAGACGATGAATGCGTATAGGTCCAGAGAGATAGTCCTATATAAGCATGAGTGATACCTATATGACGAATATCTGGATTAAAGGGGATTCAAATATTTAAACTGGAGATCACGACATCGATAATATCATAACGCAAATTGGTGTATCAAACATGCATATTCATTTGAATTTGGGCACACATGTAATGTTATATAGTTTATCAATATTGGTGATCCATAGATTCTTCAATTACAAACAATGCATGGTTTATATGCAATTAATGTCTAAACGGGATTACACTATATGTTGCGTGTGTGAAACACATTATACATGTTTGAGAAGTAAAAAAAACCCTGCATGAAACACACATTAATTGGAGACAGTTAGCGAGGAATGCATACATTGGATTTCAACATAAAGTGGTTTAAAATATTTGAAAATCCAAATTGATGGATACAACCTTATGAATCTGAGATCATGCCATTTGTAAACCATATTTATGTATAAATGGTGTTGTGCTTTTGAAAGTATATATAAAAAAATGATGTATATAGAATGTAATTCCAATTGAAAATGGATCCCGCCCGAAAAAAAATAGAATACAAACGGGATTCGAATTGAGTTGGCATGGTAAACGTGCACTCTGAAAAATTTGAATGAAGCAGGAAAAGTCGCAGTAATCGCCCGAAACCAAAATCTGCGAGATGGAAATCACTACTGCCTATCCCTGCCACGCAAAGCCTATCTGCTGGATTTCTATAGGTTTCGATAGGGGTAGGTTTGTAATTTCATCCAAATGTGACGTAACCGCCTCTCACCCGGATTCATACATGGTGGGCGCCAAAACACAGTGTGTCCTCAGCCAAAATCGACTCCCTCCCCGATTCATATTCATACACGGTGGGCGCCAAAAACAAACTCTCGTCGGCAAATATTCGGTGTATGCGAGATTACCATCCTATCCCCAACCGACTAATGTTGTTGTGATGTAGTAGAAATTTGAAACAGGGACTAAGTTTGTAAATTTCCTCGCATTTGAGACAAGCACGCCCTGAATACATGGTTCCCCCTTCCTCTCTACCTCCCTTTTCCCCATTCGTACTCCGTGGGCGCCAAAACACCCTCTCCACCCCACCCTCCTCCGTCCGCTGCCGTCCGCCACCCCATCCACTGCCGTCCTCCTCCACCATGCTGGAGCTGATACCCCGACACCGCCGTCCATTACAAGAGATCGACCTCTCTCATCCATGGCTTCGGACCGGGATCCTTGCATCCCGTCCTCTCACTTCATCCCCGCTGTCGTCCACCTTGCCGGCGCCGCTCCTGTGACCGTCTCGTCCACCGTGCCCCGCCGCCACCGTCTACCCTCCTAGATCTGCTTCCACGCTGCCGACAGCCATCGCTACCGCAGGACCGTCAAATTCTCAGCAGATGCGTACACGGCGCCGCACCAGAGGCGGTACTCTTTCGTATCTGCTCAACATATTTATCGCAACAAGAAAATAGATCGCCACTGCTTTACTCTGATTTCTTGTCTTGGTTGCGAAGTTGCCTTTGTCCGGTTTGCACCTTCAGATCCGCCATGTCACGCTCAACACTATACTCCCAATGCTTATGGTTTTCCCCTTTTATATTCCACACTAGTTAAATCATAGTAGACTAAATTTCAAAATTGGGTCAGTCGATTTTTCAGAGCTCGCCAGAGTTCGCCGGTGTGATCGAAGGGGCTCGGGTGGTTGTGGGGCCTCGCCGAATGAAGAAAACTCGACACGGGTGGGGGTGGGGGTGCCGGAGGAACACAGGCGGTGGGGGGGTGGTCCGGCCGGCGGCCCGTGCGGTGTTTTGTATGGGAATAATCAGAGACGAGGAAGAAGAAGGGTTAGGAGACGTAGGATCTTCATCCAACCGCCTAAAATGGTCGAGAGACAGCTGGGAGTTGCATTATTAATGCGCTCTGGTTCATCATGTGTGGGCACTGCGCAACCAACATTTTATTATCCAAAATCTGCTTGCTCTTCTTTACCATGTTCCTCTTCCGTTCTTCTTTAATATATACTCTCTCCGTTCCTAAATACAAGTCTTTGTATAGATTCCACCATGGACTACATATGGAGCAAAATGAGTGAATCTACACTCTAAAAATGTATCTGGATACATCTGTATGTGATCCATAGTGGAAATCTCTACCAAGACTTATATTTTGGAACGGAGGGAGTATGATAGCAGTACAGTATGTTCCTTGTACTGAAGATGAGCAGGGACATTTGCAGTGTAGAGGTCTATACGGTCGGTTATGATGGACACTTTGAGCCTCTTTGATTCGTAGGATCTTGTAAACATAGGAATAGGATTTGTAGTGGCCTGCCCACTTGAATCCTATAAGAATAGCAAGGAAATGCGGGGAGCTTTGTCGCCTTTGAGAGTTACACTGATATTAACAGTACCGCACCTTCACTTGAAGATAGCTGGTATCCGAAGCCTTTCTAGCTATACCGGCAATACTAGCACAGCTATTCCAGCAAGTTCCACTTTGCTGATTTTACTCTGATGCTTAAGGTTTTCCCGTTATATCTACACTATGATCTGTGTAGCTGCTTTGTGTCGCACTAGCAGTAGTTCACTCTTGAAGCTAAACACTGCAATGACTTACAAAATTGGCACCAAGGCATTGAGTGCCATTCTGGATGCAATGAAACTCATACGCTCCCCACCTATTGATTCTTGTTCAGAATATAATCCTAATGACTATTCTAACCTCGAGGAGTCAAAGGCAGATGGCCTGTCCTGTTCACCCATCAAGGTGCCTGTTCTAATTTGGCAATGTTTTATTGATTGCGGGTATCTTGCATATGTTGTCTTGCATTTCTTCTACTTTGTTCACCACCATCTGCTTAGTTTACTCATCATATATGTCGAGATGCCATGCCCATCCATTATCAATACATATTCCATCTGTCATCATACCATGTTTTTCCACTCAAATGTTGTTCTTGTGCATCAGACATCAAAAAGGAAGAGGGTGATTGCCGAACCTGAAGGAGCACTAGCAAAGTCCTTGAAAAACGTGGTGGTGCCGGAGAAATCAGATAGCACCCCACTTATATTGGTTGTACAACCAGTGACACAAAACATAGGACCGACTCCAGCAGACAGTACCCATACTTCACTGGCCACACCACTAGCCCCACCACACAGGACCTGCACTCCAACAAAAGGTATACCAATTTCATTTGCCATAGCACCAGCAGTACCATAGAAAAATCCCACTCCAGTAAAAAGTACAGCAAGTCCACCGGCCGAAGACCTATCCCAATTGCAGAGACGGCCAATTCTGCAGATTGGAACCCCATTCCATTTATTACCGGTTTAAAAGACAATGCTTTCAATGTTGTTAGGGACTACGTGCATATATTCCCATCATGGGAAGATTATTGTGAAGATAAACACCATTTTCACATCTTCCTGTCCAACTTACGTGTTAGTGCTATTATTCATGGTTATTATTTTCCTGTTTTCTGCTGATTGAACACATCAATGATTTACATTACATTGTTGTAACTAGGCGAGGGTCAATCTGGATAGTCATGACGAGCAAAGCTTGCTTGTGCTTTTCAAGGAAGCATTGCAGCAGTATCGGTGTTACCTTAGGAAATCACACTTTGATGGTAAGCCTATAAATGAATTTCCGGTGAAGTCTCATGTGCTAAATTTAGAAGACATTGAATGGAAAAACCTTGTTATGCACTGGTCTCGTTCCCAGGATGAGGTACTGTCTATGAAATCACATGACAATTTGAACTTCTACTTTTCCATATGTGCCTTACGGATTTTTTTTGCAGGAAATCTGCTCGAACAAGAATTCCGATTTGACAAGAACGACATGATATCGCAAATATGCTGCCCACTGCTTTGCTCTTGTTAGTACCTGTTGTCCTGTATCACTGTACTTGCATACATACCTGGTTCATTATGTGACAGCAGTATGCATGATAGCTTGCTTATCAATTTTCGCTCCAGATTATCTGATCTGTATGAATGGTTACATTAGTGTAGAATATATCCAATGCCAATGTTTTTTAGCTCTGCATTGTTCTTGTAAGTACATGCTGTCCTTTATCAGTGTACTTATAATGATAGGTAGTTGTTCATGTACCATCACTCTGCAGCTTATTTTCCTTTGCCCTCCATTTTCTACATATCAGATATATATTTACACTTACTATAAGGTTGGTACTGAAGAAGTTTAGCTGTGCATTGCTATTGGTTGTACCTTTTGCCTGTATCGCTGCACTTACATTTATAGCTATTTGGTTATGTAGCATCACTCTTCATATTATCTTAAATATTCTCCATTTTTTCGTATATTATCACATCTATATTTACTCTTAACAAAATGTAGAATAAAGGCAATGCTTTTGAACAAGATTCTGTGGTAAACTTCTTGAATCCCCCCCATCAGCATGGACAAGGCCTTTATAGAGCCTGTCTTCACCAATAATGTGTTGGAAATATGCCCTAGAGGCAATAATAAATTGATTATTATTATATTTCCTTGTTCATGATAATCGTTTATTATCCATGCTAGAATTGTATTGATAGGAAACTCAGATACATGTGTGGATACATAGACAACACCATGTCCCTAGTAAGCCTCTAGTTGACTAGCTCGTTGATCAATAGATGGTTACGGTTTCCTGACCATGGACATTGGATGTCGTTGATAACGGGATCACATCATTAGGAGAATGATGTGATGGACAAGACCCAATCCTAAGCATAGCACAAGATCGTGTAGTTCATATGCTAAAGCTTTTCTAATGTCAAGTATCATTTCCTTAGACCATGAGATTGTGCAACTCCCGGATACCGTAGGAATGCTTTGGGTGTGCCAAATGTCACAACGTAACTGGGTGGCTATAAAGGTACACTACAGGTATCTCCGAAAGTGTCTGTTGGGTTGGCACGAATCGAGACTGGGATTTGTCACTCCGTGTAAACGGAGAGGTATCTCTGGGCCCACTCGGTAGGACATCATCATAATGTGCACAATGTGATCAAGGAGTTGATCACGGGATGATGTGTTATGGAACGAGTAAAGAGACTTGCCGGTAACGAGATTGAACAAGGTATCGGGATACCGACGATCGAATCTCGGGCAAGTATCGTACCGATAGACAAAGGGAATTGTATACGGGATTGATCGAATCCTCGACATCGTGGTTCATCCGATGAGATCATCATGGAACATGTGGGAGCCAACATGGGTATCCAGATCCCGTTGTTGGTTATTGACTGGAGAGTCATCTCGGTCATGTCTGCATGTCTCCCGAACCCGTAGGGTCTACACACTTAAGGTTCGGTGACGCTAGGGTTATAGAGATATTAGTATGCGGTATCCCGAAAGTTGTTCGGAGTCCCGGATGAGATCCCGGACGTCACGAGGATTTCCGGAATGGTCCGGAGGTAAAGAATTATATATAGGAAGTGCTATTTCGGCCATCAGGACAAGTTTCGGGGTCACCGATATTGTACCGGGACCACCGGAAGGGTCCCGGGGGCCCATCGGGTGGGGCCACCTGCCCCGGGGGGCCACATGGGCTGAAGGGGGTGCGCCTTGGCCTATATGGGCCAAGGGCACCAGCCCCAAGAGGCCCATGCGCCAAGAGAAGAGAAAAAAAGGGAGAGTCCTAAAGGGGGAAGGCACCTCCGAGGTGCCTTGGGGAGGATGGACTCCTCCCCCCTTGGCCGCACCCTTCCTTGGAGGAAGGGGCAAGGGCTGCGCCTCCCCCCCTCTCCCTTGGCCCTATATATAGTGGGGAAAAGGAGGAGCAACCAAACCCAAGGCCTGGCGCCTCCCTCTCCCTCCCGTGACACATCTCCCTCCTCCCGCAGCGCTTAGCGAAGCCCTGTTGGAATCCCGCTACTTCCACCACGCCGTCGTGCTGCTGGATCTCCATCAACCTCTCCCTCCTCCTTGCTGGATCAAGGCGTGGGAGACGTCTCCGTTCCGTACGTGTTTTGAACGCGGAGGTGCCGTCCGTTCGGCGCTAGGATCATCGGTGATTTGGATCACGACGAGTACGACTCCATCAACCCCGTTCTCTTGAACGCTTCCGCACGCGATCTACAAGGGTATGTAGATCTACTCCTCCCTCATTGCTAGATGACTCCATAGATAGATCTTGGTGACACGTAGGAAAATTTTGAATTTATGCTAGGTTCCCCAACAGTGGCATCATGAGCTAGGTCTATGCGTAGTTTCTATGCACGAGTAGAACACAAAGTAGTTGTGGGCGTTGATTTTGTTCAATATGCTTACCGTTACTAGTCCAATCTTGATTCGGTGGCATCGTGGGATGAAGCGGCCCGGACCGACCTTACACGTACTCTTACGTGAGACTGGTTCCACCGACTGACATGCACTAGTTGCATAAGGTGGCTAGCGGGTGTCAAATTGCTTTGTTGTATATATTTGGTTAGGCATGACTGCAACAGCTGTTTATTTTTGGTGTTTGCATCAAATTGCTTGTTTAAAGTTTATTATGTAGTTCATAAACAAAAGTTTGTCCTTTCTCAATTTAAGTTTTCAGTTGTACAACCAAGTTCCTTCTTCATACCATGTACATTAAACTATACAGAGCAAGTGGTCTTCTTTTGCACTGCATGTATGCTTCTGTTCTTCATCCGTAATCCAGTGGTGTGGTGAACCTACCCACTACAACACAATGTCATATTGTGTAATGTCTTAACTATGAACAATGTCATATCATTCTACTATTATTTAAACCGTCTCTTTATTTTCCAATCTGAAATGGTATAAATTGACAGCACACTAACCATTGATACTTATGAGTTCTCGATCTGTAATCCAGTGGTGTCGTGAAGCTACCAAGTCCTTCACAATGTCATTTCCTGCCATGTCTTGACCTGAACAATACCATATTGTGTTAATGCAATTTTAAACCGTGTCACTTTATTCGTTAGTAAGAAATGTGATGAATTGTCAGCACTGATACTTTTATGTGCAAAACCTATGATCTGTCTGCTTGTTTATCTTTTAGAGTGAGGAAGATATAAGTGTTGAACAAGCGCAGTCTCATCATCTTGCTCAGCTGCTTGCGCTGCAGCTCCCCAGCAGGGCTAACCTTTCTTGAACTCTATTGAAGTGCTGTCGGTTTTGCATATTATTTTGTCGGTGTGTTTATTTGCACTGGTGGCGATCTTTGATGCCTAGTGTATGTAATATGTTGTCTGCTTGTGCTTTATTGTCATAGTGGCAAACTTTCATGCCCAGTGGATGTAATATGCCATAATTTCTTTATTGTATAATCTAGGTTTTTTCTTATTCACGATGCTGCAGTTATTTTACTGTATATATATCCTGTCTTCGCAGTAAACCGGCCAAACCGTAAAATTATGGTACATAATCAGGCTGTCATGCAATCACGATGTAGGTTGGGCCTGAAATGTGCCGAACACCTCACGGGCCGGCAGCAGCCCGAAATGAACCCCGGCCCATGATTGTGCGAATCAAATCACGGGCTTTTAACATGCCAAAATTGTCTCGGTCCTTGTTTGGCCCAATCCGATATCGGTTGCGAGCAGGCCGGATGCAAACCGGGCCGTAGTTAGGCCAACTATATGACGGGCTTTTAACAGGCCGAAATTAATATAGGGCTAAAATGTTAAACGGGCCCTTAACAGGCCAAAACTAATATCAGGCTAAATTACTAAGTGGGCCTTTAGCAAGTGGGCCCAAAAGCATAGTGTCCAGTTGACAGGCCGAATCTGATATGGGCCATAATTGAGCCTAAAGCCTCTTAAAGGGCCAGACTGATCTGGGCCGTAATTTGGCCCAGAACATGGTAGGCTTTTAACGGGCCGGATCTCATATGGGCCACTATTAGGCCTAGAGCGTGGCAGACCATTAATGGACCGGATCAAATATGGGCCGACATTTGGCCCAAAACATGGCAGCCAGTTAATGGGCCGGCCTACTAGGGTCCTCAAAATCTTATGGGCCTACAGCTGGGCCGACCCATTAATATCGGCGAAATCTCATGGGCCTTTAGCTGGGCCGGCCCATTATGATCCACAAGAATCTTGTGGGCCTTTACCTGGGCCGGCCCATTATGACACACAAAAATCTTGCAGGCCTTTACCTAGGCCGGCCCATTATGGCCCACAAAATCTTGTGGGCCTTTAGCTGGGCCAGCCCATTATGGTCCGCAAAATCTCATGGGCCTTTAGCTGGGTCGGCCCATTATGGTCCGCAAAATCTTGTGGGCCTTCAGTTGGGCCGGCCCATTTAAACTTCATGGGCCGGTCCACGTGTCAACATATCATAGGCGTGTCTCGCCCATTGGATGAGTGACACCTGTGCCAACGCGGACCTGACACGTGTCTCCTCCAGCCAGTGATGATTTTACATGTGGAAAATCCCCATTGGTCGGGGCTGTTAACGGGTTATCGGATCCAAAATCCGACCCGATAGCTTAATGACGTTCCGTTACGGTGGATGCCACGTGTTGGTCACCCTTGACGAAAGCACTTCTGTGACGCGCGATTTATTATCATTGAAGTGGACACTTCTGTGATGATAATTTTGGTAATGTCATGGAACACTTCTACGACAGCACAGGTATGACTATCTTGATTCTGTCATAAAATCGTCATGGATGTACATGCATGACAGAAAACGCGACCTACTGTGACAAACACATATCATCACGGAAGTGTATTTTTTGTAGTGATGTAGGAACCAATATGAGCATCCAGGTTCTGCTGTTGGTTATTGACCAGAGATGTGTCTCGATCATGTCTACATAGTTCTCGAACCCGTAGGGTCTGCACGCTTAACATTCAATGACGATTTGTATTATGAGTTATGTGTTTTGGTGACCGAATATTGTTAGGAGTCCCGAATGAGATCACGGACATGACGAGGAGTCTCGAAATAGTCGAGAGGTAAAGATTGATATATTGAATGATAGTATTCGGACACCAGAATGGTTCCGGAGTGTTTCGGTTATTTTTCGAAGTACCGGGAGGTTACCCGAACCCCCCGAGGAAGTAATGGGCCAACATGGGCCATAGGGGAGAGAGAGGGAAGCCCACAAGGGGTGGCGCCCCCCCCCATGGGCAGTCCAAATTGGACAAGGGGAAGGGGGCGCGACCCCCCTTTCCTTCTCCCTCTCCTTCTCCTTCCCTTTCCCACCTCCGAAAGAAAGGAAGGGGGCCGACTAGGACTAGGAGTCCTAGTCGCCCCCCACTTGGGCGCGCCCCTAGAGCCGCCCTCCTCCCCTCCTCCTTTATATACGGGGGCAGGGGCACCCTAAAGCACATCAATTTTCTTAGCTGTGTGCGGTTCCCCCCTCCACCGTTTACTCCTCCAGTCATATTGTCATAATGCTTAGGCGAAGCCCTGCGCAGATCACTTCACCATCACCGTCACCACGCCGTCATGCTGACAAAACTCTCCCTCGACACTTCGCTGGATCAAGAGTTCGAGGAACGCCATCGAGCTGAATGTGTGCAGAACTCGGAGGTGCCGTACGTTTGGTACTTGATCAGTTGAATCAAGAAGATGTTTGACTACATCAACCACGTTAAACTAACGCTTCCACTTTCGGTCCACGAGGGTACGTGGACATACTCTCCCCTCTCGTTGCTATGCATCTCCTAGATAGATCTTGCGTGATCATGGGATTTTTTCTGAAATTGCATGCTACGTTCCCCAACAACCCCTAGTATGGCCTCCTTGTTTGGTGGCACGATCGGGCGGGCTCCCAGGGATCGGATTGGGTGGCTGGCGATCCATCGGAGGGTTGGTGTCATGGCTTGCTGCGCGGCGGCCAATGTCACCGATCTACTGCTTTCTCCATTCCTTGCTACATGCACTCTGTCTCACTGGACATGTCCGCGCTGCTAGCCGGTCACCGAGTTGTGGTGGAGCAGGCGGTGGGGGTCCGGATTGGGATAATTCCCTGGTCGGCTCCTGCCGACCGCGAGGCGACGATGTCCCAGGGCATCGATTTCGTTCCTGGAGACGTCGTTCGGGTCCGCCCTACCTCTGCCCACCTCACTGCTTCTTGGGTGAAAATCCTAGGGTGGCGATGACACTCATGGCACCGTGTCCTTCTTGAAGGCGTCGTCATGAGGACTATGTGCTAGTTGGCACTGTTTGGTTTCATGCGCAGTTACAGATGGCGTGCGCCTCTTCCTCTAGGGGGCATCTGTTTCGGAGGAAACCCTAGATCTGGGTCTCCTAGATTGAATGATGACGGAGGCTGTGGTGCCATTCTCCCTCTTGGGGCCATTGTTTTGGAGCAGAGGTTCACTGGAGGGGCCAACTGGTAGAGTGGTGTTACATCGACCGTGTTGAAGATGACGCGTCTCGACGGCGTGTAGAGGTGGAGTCTCAGCGTTGGAAGTGGTTTGTGGATGCGCGCAGGCTGGTGGCGCTATTTGGCATCGTGGTGAAGTCCTCGGCAGATAGGACTAGCAAGATCTATGCAATGATACCTCATGAAGATGGGATGGTGGAAAATGGTGCCAGCGGATCCTAGGGCTTGAGCATGCAGTGCACGTTGCGGGACGCCTAGACCGGTTGGTACTCTCAGCTTGCCAGGCGGGCGGCTTCTTGAGGCCACTGAATTAGATGGTGTTTGTGATGGGGTCAGGGTACATTTTTATACTTGTAAGTGTAGCGACTTTATTCGCCTCAAAGGTGTCTTTGGGTTGATCTTTGTATTCATTTTGCCAGGCTCTGATGATTAATTAATAAAAATGGTTGCATGCATCATTTTGATGCAGAGGTCCTGGTAATACTCCTTTTCAGAAAAAAGAGAGAGTATGTAGTCCTGTGGCTTATGATCACATTCAAGAAACATGAGGTCCCAGGCCACTGTAAAAAAATAGGTCCAGAGTTAGTTTCTGAACTAAGCAGCAGTAAGTTTGTTGGCAAAACACAAGCTTAGGCCTATAGAGCCTCGTCGAATCTATTTAATTCATCCATACGGCTGGTATTGTATTCAATTAGTTATGCATTTTAGATTAATTTAATAGGAACAAGATAGTGTAGGATGAAGCTCGGCCTGCACAAATTTTCTTCTCTTTGAGTGCACTATCAGGACTGATGTAGGCGGTATAACACCGGAAAGTGAATATTCTACATGCACCATTTCAGTTTCACCAACTTTTTCATGCTCCTCTTTTATTTTTTCATGCACTTATATATATATATATATATATGCATTCAACATTCTATATGTCACTAAACATTAGTCACTATTAACTTGATTAAACAGTACTTTTACTATAGTCATAGAAATTTTGCATGTTTATCAAGTTGAACTCCAAAATCATATATGTTTGGCTTTGTTCCTTCTATGATTTTACATACTTCTTCAGCTGTTTCATATATCATACAAAGCCGACCACGGTACCTATATGTTTAGAAAGGACAAAATCTGACTAACATAAAAGAAAACCATTTCAGTCTCACTTTTCAGATGTGCATAAACCTATGTGAAGCTCACACGATCTCTTTGGAGCAAAGGTTTTCGGTTCTTTGCTATACGACCATGTCCAAATTCTTCCATTGATATGCATGTGTCCTGAAAATAACTGAAGGTCTACAATGTTGTGGAGATTTTATATGGTTAAGCCATAAAGTCACATTACTCAATAGCCTTGATGAGTTACTTTTGCAGGTACCTTAACTTTAAGCTAAGCATGGACTAACAATGTGTAATACTCCTATGTCTATTAGTACCCTATATACCATCTAAACCAGAATGCTCATTGGAAGAATATAAAATTATTGTAGTCAATACATCTGCATTAGGAGGGAGAGTTGCCAAGTGAATTCTTATAAGGTGTTGAACGGTTAGCTTCATTTCAAGTAAGTCATCAAAGGGACTGGAGCGAGCCTATCAAGTCTTTATATTTTGGCCTTCAGTGTGGGGTTTATATGTGCTTCTTCTTTGGTTCCCTGCCAAGAGGTGGTTGAAGAGACCCTGCTGAATTCCTTGCTCTCCATCAAACAAGGCCTCAACATGTTCATCATAGAATGGTTGGGATGAGAACTTGTGGGATTCACCACCCATCGGCAAGGGAGCGTGTGGGTTGAGCTGCTAGGAGGCGTGTGCACTCCCGCCGTCCGCTGATCCGGCGCCGGCGGCCACAGAATACGCTGTGCTCCACGTGGATACGGCGTCCACCTTCCTGCCGTGCGCTGCTCCTAGCCACGGCAGCCACTTCCCGCTGAGTGCTCCGCCGCGCCGCCATTAGGGTTTAGCTCACGAACTGCCTATAGCTTTGTCTCCTCGCCGACTGGCCTCGAATCTCCACTGTAAGTTCTTCCTGGTGTAAGTCTGAGCTGCAACCCCTTTTCGGTTTGATGCATGCCTTCCTCTCTCCCTCCTTGATGCATGTCTTGCTCGCTCCTAGCCTGATCTAGCTTCGCTGGTTGCTGGTTTTCGCTTGCTACTTGTTGGGCTCCATGGTTGGTCTCTACTTCGAGGATGCCATGCTGGCCAAGTATGGCTGCGGTACTGTCGAGGCGGTGGCGGGTCACTGCTGCCCCACCGGCGTGCTGGCCGCCGTTCTCAACGATGGTGCTTCGTTCTGCCCTGCGTTCTTTGCCTCGCTCCTGGTTAGCTGGTTCAGGGGCCATGCCAACGGCTACTGGGTCAGCCGTCGTCAGCGTGGTCTTTTTCTTTTCCATGTTGCACATGAGTGCATTGCCAAAGAGATCGTTCTCCGTGATTGCTGGAGGTCTGGCATCATTTCTGTGAGGATGTCGCTTTCCAGCTTGGCCCCTTCTGCTCGTCCGCTTGCCATGCACGCGATGAGCTTGCGTCCTGTTCGCGCCATGATGCTTGGCTCACCAACCCTTTGCTGCCGTCTCTGCTTGGGCCCCGCCCTGGCTCCGCGCCTAGGCATCACGGTAGCAGTCACTTGATTGCTTACCCTTCACATGCCCAGGTTTTTGGGGGAGGCAGCGCTGGTCTTCCTGCTGAGCTCTTTGTTGCATGCATCAGCACGCCCGAGCATAATCAATTGATTACCTGCAATAGCTCCTTAACCTCGCTGCTGCCGCCGCCTTGTAGCCAACCCGCGGAAGATCACCCACTTGGTATTTCTGGTTCGCATGGCAACGTTTCGGCTGACAAAGACGGCGTCCAGCAGGCTCCTCTGACCTTGAGCAGCCCCACTCCCTATAGAGACGCTTTGGTCTCTAATCCTGCCATGGGTGCTTCTGCTCCTGCCTCGAGTGCGGTGCGTAATCTGCTTTTTAGATACGGGAAGCCCAGGGACCTGCACCGCCGTTGTTTCCGGTGTCTCTCGTTCTGTCACCGCAGGCGGGATTGCCGGGATCCGGCTGTTTGCTGGCTCTGCCGCGCCATCGGTCACCTTAGTTTCCAGTGCCCCTTGCGTGCCTTGCGCTCTGCCCCGTCCTCGCCCGCAGCCTTATATACCACACCCCAGGTCGTCTCCTGTTTCGACACCGCTGCCTCCGCCCCCTTGCTTGACCTGCTTCCTCTACACCTAGCTCCCAGCCCTCGCCTCCCTCCTTCCCACCTCAGCATGGAGCCCGTAGTGCTTGGTCGCCCCACTTTGCTCGGCGTCCACTATCCCATGGTCTCCGACCAAAACTCCCTTGTTTGTTTAGTCAACATCTCCCCTCCTAGAGCTGCGTTCCTGCCATGGCTCCGGCGTGTTTTCCGGCAGCTGCTTGGCATCTCGGCGGTCCGTTTCACTGGCTCTGCTGTGGGCACCGTCTTTGTGGTGTTCCAGCGGGAGTTTGAGCAGGCCCGCGCCGTGCGCGCCAGCCCGCTGGAGGTTGGAAGCCGCTTGGTTCACATCCTGCCGCATAATGCGGGCGACAACGCCTATTCCTTCTCCTTCCGCCAGGTGGTGAACCTTTCTCTGGAAAAGCTGCCTCTTGAGCTCTGGAGCAGGCGGGGCATCACGGCCATCGTAGCCGGCTTCGCCAGCCTCTTCAGGGTTGAGCATGCCTGTCTGCATGGCAGCGAGTTTTCGAGCATCTTCGTGCTGGTCAAGGTGGAGGCCCTCCAGCACATCCCACACCACCTGACGTTCCACCACATTGATGGCGCCGGCATCTACGCCGACGTCGTTCTCAATGAGGTCTGGGACGTCACTCGCTTGCTTGGTGCTCCATCTGCTCCGCCTCGCCCTGCTGGCCGGATCGACATTGAGATTGGTGATCTTCGTTCACTTGCTCCCCCACGCCAAGGCCACGCTCATCCTCGGGCATCTGCGTCTGGCCCTGGTCAGGCGGCGGATGGCCTCGGCATGGCAGACAGGGCCTTTAGGGCCTTTCTACACCCGCATCTCGCCTCTGTTAGGGACTGCATGGCGATGTTGAAGATCTCCTTTAAGCCCAAGCTCACCAAGGGCGCGGTTTTCTCCCTCCCCACGGCGGCGCAGATCGGGCATGAGGACGAGGGCCGTCATTGCCTACTCTCATCGCTTTTGGCGGTAGGCGTGCGCAAGCCGCGTGCCACGGTCTCCTTCGACCCAGAGGTGATGACCTTCTCCTTCCAGTTGGAGCTCAGCAACTGCCGCTCCGCATCTGGCGTCGTGCAAGTGAACCCGGTGGCGATGGACGATGGCTATTTCCCGTGCTTTGATTACCTCACGGGGTTGCTCGCACGGGAAAGCTGTCGCTCTCTGCTTTTCAAGTTCTGGCCCAAGGTGGTGGATGGTGGGCTGTGTGCCCGCACGCTGCCGCTGCTGCCGGCCATTGAGTCCAAGTACCCGCCCAAGCCCAATGTGCCAGCAGGCCTACTTCCTACTGTTGGGCCTCCGCTATCCCTGGCTGGTGGTGACATCCCTCCTTTTGAGTCTCTTTTCCCGGGCCATGATCACATGCGGGCTCACTAAATCCTCACGTCGCGGCCGGTGTGCACGCGGCCTGCGACCCATGTGCCGCGTCCAGAACCTGGGGTGCTGCCCATCGGATATTTATCTCCGGTGGCGGCCACAGATCTCAGGCATGGGGCTTACGCTGCGCTCCCCTCCCACATCGCAACGGCGTTCTGCAGTTGCCGCAAGCCGCCGCGTGAGCCGGAGGCCGGCGACTTCAACCGTTCCCCGCCTACGCTCCAGCTTTTCCCTTCGCCTGCGCCCCCTTCGGTTTCTCGCTCAGGCCGGCCGCGACTATCCAGGTGTAGGCTCTCGACCTCAACTTGGGGCTTGCATCTGAGCCGGCGGAGCAGGAGCCCCCCCTCCGGCTCAGATGGGTAGCTCCTCGGTGGCCAGCCCGTCCAGGCGCCGGTGGCTGCCTCTCCATCCCCCCGTCGCAGCCCCCGCATCTATGCTGCATACGACGGGTATGCCTGGGTTTGGTGCAGCGCTCCTCCAAGCATAAGGCTGCGGCCTCTGCTTCTACCTCCAGCGGTGGCTCCTCTGGCAGCCGCTCAAGTGCCTCTTCCTCGAGGCGCAAGAAGGCCAAGGCGGTGGCGGTGGCTGGTCTCTTGGAGTTGCCGCTGCTGAGCACGCCCGCGCCTCTGACCAGGGGCAAACTCAAGCAAATTGCTCTGCATTGTGACCTCAATGCCAATGCCATCTTGGACCAAGCCCAATCACGTGAACCAGCTATTGCTTCTGCCAGCAGCTCTGCTCCTGCCAGCTAGTGCGTCTCCAATGTTCTTGATGTGTAGTGCATGCTTTTATAAATGCCATCCAATGCTACCTGTTTCAGCTCTGCTCTATGTTAAGTTAGTTCATAATTCTTCCTTTTATCCTATGCTCGGTCTAGTTCTGCAGTTAGGTCCTGTCCAAGCTAGTTTGCTGCTGCTATGTTCATCAGTCAGTTTGTATCGAGTCTGCTATCGCCCCTCCTATGGGCTTCATGTTATCAGTAGCTTGTTTCTGTTGAACATGCATTTGTTTTTTCTTGTCTCCTTCATGGGTTGTACGCTCTTGCTTATATTATGAAGCTACTTAATTGGAACGTTCGTGGTCTCGGTGATGATAACAAATGCTCGCTAGTCCGTGATGTTCTAACCTCTTGCTGCTCTAGCATTGTGTGTTTGCAGGAGACAAAACTACAAGTTCTCTCTCAGTCCAAGCTACGCAGTTTTCTTACCGCCAATCTCTATAATCATGCGACCTCTCCCTCTGATGGTGCCTCGGGGGGCATTCTTGTTGCCTGGGACTCAACTGTGGTGACTGGCCAGCCAATCTCAACACACAAGTACCATGTTACTGTCAGCTTTTCATCCACAACTACCAATGTTTCTTTTGTGCTCACATCAGTGTATGCTCCTTGTTTGAATCGGGAGAGGCCTCTTTTTTTGAAGCTATGAGCAATATTGCTATGCCAGCTGAGGCTTGGATGGTTGCGGGCGATTTCAATATGTACCGGTTTGCTTCTGAAAAATCTCGAGGTAATATCAACTGGAGAGTCATGGAAACTTTCAATTCCTGGGTCAGGGCTAATGGCCTGGATGATATTCAGTTGGATAACAGATTTTTCACCTGGTCCAACAAGAGAAGTTCTCCTACGCTGGCTCGGTTAGATCGTGTGTTGGTCAATGCCTTTTGGAACCTCGGTTTCTTGCAGACCACTGTTGCCATTGTGCCTGCCACTACTTCTGACCACGCACCCATTTTGGTTCAGTTCGATACTAATGCCATGAGAGGCATCTTGTTTAGGATGGAAAACCACTGGCTAGCGATGGAGGAAACTAGGAGCATCATCGTTGACAGCTGGACAAGGGGACACAGAACCATGCTCTCTTTAGCTTCTGTCATCAGTTTCAAGATGAGAAGAGTTAGAGCTGTCATCCGCGCTTGGAGCAGGAAGAAATCAAGCCTCAGAGTATATTGAGACAACAACAAGCAGGTGGCGAATTTCCTGAATGTAGTTGAGGAAAGGCGCCCCCTTTCGACTCTCGAAGTGGTGCTTCGGGAGTTCGCCTCTGCCAAGGTTGAGCAGCTAGTTTTATGGCAAACTGCTCTTTGGCGTCGTCGTGCTAAGGTACATTGGTGCGTGTTTGGAGATGAGAACTGCCAATTCTTTCACGCTGCTGCAAATTTTCAGGCCCGTAGAAACAAATTTAAGGTCCTTGTTCAAGACGGTGTGGAGATCTACCAGAACAATCTCAACTTGGCCCTGGCTACTAGCTACTTCAAAAGTCTGCTAGGTCAGCCTGCTGTGTCTTTGCCTATAGTTCAGCTCAGCTCCTTATATGCGCCAACGGACCTGACCGAGCTCGTGGCTGATTTTACTTGGGCAGAAATTGTGTCCGCCATCAATGGAGCCCCCAATAACAGGAGCCCTGGCCCGGACGGCTTCACTAATGAGTTCTACAAGGCCTTTAAGCATCTGATCAAGGATGATATTCTGAAGTTCTTTGCTGATTTTCATGCAGACAATGTATTGCTGGAAGGGATTAACATGGCCTATATCACTTTGCTGCCTAAGAAAGATACTCCGCTTGCTTTAGGCGATTATAGACCTATCTCCTTGGTTCACAGTATGCCCAAATTGGTCTCTAAGGTCTTAACAAACAGATTTCAATGCCAAATTCCAGATTTGGTGCACCCTTTGCAATCGGGTTTTTTGAAAGGTCATTCAATCATTGAAAACTTTGCTCTAGCCACTGAGCTGGTTTAGACTGCTCATAAAAGGAAGCTGCCGGTTATCGCCTTAAAGCTGTACTTTCAAAAGGCCTTTGACAATGTGAGTTGGAGCTGCCTTTTGCAGATCTTACAAGCTCGTGGTTTCCCCCAGAAATGGACCCAATGGATTTCCTCCTTGTTATCCACTGGCAAATCGCGTGTTTTAATGAATGGGGAGCTTGATGATGTTTTTTCTGCCAAGAAGGGCTTCCGTCAAGGGGGTTCTCTCTCTCCATACCTCTTCATCTTGGTTGCGGATGTGCTTCAACGTCTATGCTGCATGCATTTCCAGGCCGGCAGCTTGCTGCACCCCCTCGGTTCAGATGTTCTATTCCCAGTTTTGCAATATGCGGATGACACTCTGCTTATCTTCCAGGGAAATTTGCAACAAGCTCAGGTTATCAAAAACATCCTTTTTGCTTTCTCGGATTTCTCCGGTCTGCAAATAAACTTCCACAAAAGCACGTTGGTCCTGGTTTCAGTTGAGGTTGATACTACGTTGGAGATTGCTCAGCTTCTTGGTTGTCCAGTCTCCTCCTTCCCGTGCACGTACCTCAGTCTGCCTTTGTCTCTGCATAAGATTACTCATGGTATGCTCCTACCAGTGATTCATAAAGTTGACAAGAGGCTGTCGGGCTGGCCAGCTACTTTTCTTTCATGGGGAGGCAGGCTTACGTTAATCAACTCGGTGCTTGCCGACATTCCGAGCTACTTCATGACTTGCTTCCCATGGCCAAAGGAGTCCATCTCTAAGCTGGAGGGTTTGCTACGCGCCTTCTTCTGGCAAGGAAAGAGCAAAACCTCGGGCGGCCACTGTCTTGTGGCTTGGGACAAGGTTATCCAGCCACGATGCGCGAGTGGCCTGGGAGTCAGGGATCTATCAGCTCAGAACCAAGCTATGATGTGTAAGTTTGTGGCCAAAGTTCTTCAGTTTTCAGACATACCATGCTATCAATGGCTGGCTTCGCAATACTATAGAAATAACTTACCCAGTGGCAACAGTACGCGCAACACAACTTTCTGGAGAGGTCTCAAAACTTATATCCGCTGGTCTTGTTTTCCTCTTGCTGCTCGCTTGGCTTCGGGGCTCTCGTTTCATTTTGGCAAGATCAGTGGCTCTAGGTTGGAAGGTTGATGTTTGTGCTGCCAGTTTTATACTCTTTTGCCAAGGATAAGCTATGTTCAATCCCATCGCAAATTACTCAGGATGGTTGGGATATACAACTGCACCCAAATCTCTCGCATACAGTGACACAAGAGTTGCAGGTCCTGCTTGACCTCATCGCAAATTTCACTCCGACTGACGCCAATGTTGATCACCGGGTCTCTTCTCTCTTTGGGAAGGAGCTTGCTACATGTTATTTCTACAAGATGCTCACCTTCCGGGGAATGCGGTGTGCTTTTGAGCAGAGGATTTGGGATAGGATCATTCCTAACAAGCACAAGGTTTTTCTTTGGCTGGCTTTTCATGGGCGCTTAAACACAAGGGACAACATGTTCAAAAAAGGCTGGTTTGCGCTTGTCTCCAATGCTGACTGTGATATCTGCCCCGCTGTGGAGTCCATTGACCATGTGGTACTGCGGTGTCGGTCTGTCAAACATCTCTGGGGCAAGCTGCAGTTGAACCCGTTGGCTTGTGCTCCCCCTGATCTTCTCTCTTTCTTCGTGCGCGTTTCCCAGCAACCAATTCTCAAGAGGAAATGGAATGTTGCCCTTGCAGCATGTGTCTTCACTCTATGGCATGCTCGGAATGATCGCGTTTTTAACAGTACTTCCTGGTTTGACCCATACACATGGTTCTATGCTACGGACTTGCTTCGTCTTTGGCTGCACAGAGCTAAGCAGCAACATGACAAGGATGATTTGAAGACTTGGGCGCTTTGTTTGTCCAACTAATTATGATGTAGCTTTCTGATGTTCTCCTTCCTTCTCTTCCTCTCCTCTCTGTCTCTTCGCACCTTGGTGCGTTCCTCTTGATTCCTGTAATGGACTCTTTTGTCCCCCAGGCTACGGCCTATTTGAAATATATAAGGTAGAGCGATCTCTACCTTTTACTTTCAAAAAAAGTGTGGGGTTTATATATATTTTTTAGAAAAGGAGGATGACCCCCGGTCTTTGCATCTGGGTGATGCATACGGCCACAAGTGTGGGGTTTATATATGACCTTGAAATGGAATGTATGAACAGCAACGACTGAAGGCTCAATGTTTTAGTGTACTGTACTTGGCTGTGATTCCGATACAAATTTATTCGACCGTACTTCCTTCCTAATCATGTTTCTACCGATTTTGATCAGGTTTGTAGGATATTGCACAAAATAAATAAATTGTTAAATCAAGAAACACATACCATTTCTTCAGCAGTTGAGCTGGATGTTAATGGCATGCAAACTTAAACAAGATATGTTTAAATTGCCCTAGAGCATTGACGTGTGGTAAGTTTTTGATTTTATAAATTCCTATTTTTATTATGGAATTGGGGTGGGGAGGAGTACCTTCCTAATGCTCCATCTTTATTTAGTAAACTGTAAATAAGAAATAAGTGCTACCTACACACACACACGAAAAAACCATGTTCTGATGCCTCTGTACATATATATAGCACAGCAGTTGTGTCCCCCACCAGACGGGGGGAGCACACACCACACCTTATCCGTAGGCGCCTCGTCGTCGACGGGAACGTCTCCTCCCACTGAAAGCGCATCGCCAGAAATCCTGAAATAAATCCAGGAATAATGCGAGCACCAGGATTTGAACCCTGGTGGGTTGGGATACCACTGTCCACCTAACCAACTCAACCACATGTTGCTTCGCGCTCCATCTTTATTTAGTAAACTGTAAATAAGAAATAAGTGCTACCTACACACACACACAAGAGAGCAATAATTGCTTACCATGTTCTGGTGCCTCTGTACATATATATAGCACAACAGTTGTGTCCACCAGTCCATCCATCTATCTGCACATAGATCCTTAACAGATCATACATGATGCAGAGAAGGTTCGACTGCCAGATGAAAGCAAATGCAGCAACCGTGCTACTCCTTGTCCTCCTTGTATGCCACGCGTTATCCGCAGAATGTAAGTGCATGTTATTTCTTCGAGTTTGTAACTGATGGTTATCGTCGCCGTCGTCCGGATTTCAAGATTCGAGGCCGCGGCGGCGGCGCCGGCGAGGTCAACCTTGACGTGTGCCGGCCAAACTTTTGCGGAGGTGGTTCTCAAGGCGATAACTACTGGTGCTGTGAACCACTGGGGTCTTGCAGCTATGGGTCGCTGCAGGATTGCCTCGCGAACTGCCCCTCATCCCCATAAACGCCCTGCGGTTCCTCGGTAGTACAGACGACAGAGCGATGCGAGTTTAGTTGGCTGGATGATGCGAAACTTTCACTTTGAAAGAGACGTCCAGGCTAGAAATCAGACAGCACAATTCTGGTGCATGTCCAACGACAGATGGTCAATAAGAGAGTTACGGTAACGGGAGTTCATGTTAGCTCTTGAAAGAACAAAAAGGAAACATGTTCACATTTTCTACACTATCAGTTTTGGATTATGCCGCTGAAATGTTTTTTCAGATTCGCTCTCCATTCCCGAAAACAAAAGAGACAGATTTTGTTGCAAATAGTAGCTTTGTAATTTTTTTAATCATCGGCCCGGAGCCAAGTAGGAAAATTTCATCTCTCCACCGAAAATAACTCAACTAGATTTTGATTATTAAGAAGACAGGCGCATCTCTCTCCAGTCTCCACAGTCAACCATGATTGAAGGAAACCAATAAAAAGCTCTTAAATATTCATCGGCACACGTTCAATGGAGTAAATAAGAAAAAAAAACTTTCACATTTTTGGCTAGGGTTACAAAAAACTACCATTTACTTTAATTTCACAAAAAGTTATCACAAAATTGGTTGAATGTTCCAAAAAAACGCTAATGGTTGGATGATTAAAATTGGATCCGGATTATGCAGAGCGGACCCACATGTTTGTTTGAATGTTAGGTTGACCGTTAAGTCTGATATTCTGACAGGTGGGCCCACATGTCAGCTTCTTCTTTGCCCCTTCTTCCCTAGCACCGGTGACCTCATTTTCCTCCTGCGTCGTTTCAATGGACGTTATCGAGGGGGATCCACGTCGGACGCCGTCGAGAGGGTAAGTAGGGTGGGGTAGGAGGTGCGCTTGAGGCCGTCGGGAGGGGAGGATGAGCTCGCAGGCTTGACCCCCGATCGTATCAGGATGCCCACGGTCGAGCCTCGACCAAATCTGGTAGCTCACGGCTGCAATGCACGTCCATGGCTGACCATGGCAGGGCGGTAGCAGTGGGTGCTACTTGTGAGTTGCGTTGGGTTTTCCCCGGAGAGGAAAGGAGAAGCAATATAGTAGCGGGTAGTATTGCCCTCAGTAGAAACCAAAGTTATCGAACCAATAGGAGATTCACACAGACAAAGGTCGACAATACCTACACATACAAACAAAATACTTGCACCCAACGCGGCAAGAGGGTTGTCAATCCCCTTGTTCCTGTTAATTGCAAGGATTAATTCTGATAGTGAAAGATATATAAATTGCAAAAGGAAATAAAAGTACATAAATTGCAGCAAATTTTTAGGGTTTTAGTAAATATGGTGAATGGACCTGGGGGCCATAGTTTTCACTAGAGGCATCTCAAGAACATAGCATACGATGGGTAGATAAATTGTTGTTGGGCAAGTGATAGAAAAGCGCATAGTTATGATGTTATTCATGACATGATCAGTACATAGGTATTACATCCGTGACAAGTAGACCAAAACGATTATGCATCTACTACTATTACTCCACTTCGAGAGTGCTTCTATGCTTGCCTCTCTAGGTATTAAGTTCATAACAAATTAAGAGAGTGATGCATGAAGTATGATGACACGATGTAGACAAAATAAGACCAATCAATATGGATCGAACCCCGTTGTTTTACCCTTAGTAGCAACAATACAAATATGTGCCTCGCTACCCCTTCTGACATGAGGTGAGGACACCGCAAGATTGAACCTACTACCATGCACCACTTCCACTGAAGATCTAATCATCAACTGGGCCAAAAAAACTCATAGATCAGAAAGTATTACATAACTATAACAATCACACATAATAAAGTTCAGAATATAACTCAATTACTTTGGTAGTCTGATCATAAACCCACAATTCATCGATCCCAACAAACACACCACAAAAAAGATTACATTAAATAGAACTCCGTGGAGAACTTAGTATTAAAGATCAGAGAGAGAGAGAGAGAGAGAGATCCATCTAGCAAATCACTATGGACCCATAGGTCCTGTAGGAACTACTCACACATCATCAGAGGTGCAACTAGGTTGATGTAAAAGCCCTCCATGATCGATTCCCCCTGCGATAGAGTACCGGCACAGGCCTCTAGATGGGATCGCGGAAGAACACAGGCTTGTGGCGGCGGAATAATTGTTTCGAGTTGTCACAACCCTAGAAATTGATTATAAATAGTTTCATCATCGTCCATGCATCATGTTTAAAATTCAAATGAATTTGAAATGGGGATGTTCAAACCCTAGCACCAAATGAAATTTAACTAGGATCGAAATAAAATATTTTCAATGAACCCAAAATGCCCTTCATTAATGTTTGATAATTTTGGCAAGGGTTTGGAGCCAAACAAAAAATAGTGCACATTTTTAAGGAATATTCTGGGAAATGAATTTAAATCATTATCATATTTGAATTTAGATATATATTTTCAAATATTTTATGTGCATTTGGAAAATTCCATTTAGCAACATAAAAATATTCAAAGGGTTTCTGGTACTGTTTTGATTCTGTTTTGAAATTGAAACAGTGGCAAATGGATAAGAAAATAGAAATAAACATAAAAGAAAACATACATGGCGCTTACCTCTGCGGACCAGCACTGTAGCAGGCCCAACCCACTAGGGACAAGGGCGTCTTCAACCTCCCGCCAGTAGGACGCCAGGCGCGTGCCTGACTCATGCGTGCTACGCGCGCCACACGAGCTGCCTACCTGCCTCCCCAGGCCACGTCGATGACGTGGATGACCCCCTCGTTGTTGTCCGATATGGATGACCTCCCCATTCACCATGCAGCCCTCTCCCTCTCCCTCCTGATGCCATGGCGAAGCCATCGAAGCCGCGCCACCATAGTAACCGCAGCCACCGTGCTCCCTTGTATTCCCACCGTGTCTACAAACTCTGCCTCTGTCGTAAGTGTCGTCTCCACCAAGCCACGAGACGCCGAACGCCCTACAACGTCATCGACTCCGTCTTCTACCTCCGGCCTCTGACATTGTTGTGGACTTAACATGGCAGATATCATAGCAAAAGGACTTACGTGTGGAGCCATCACAACTAGGTTAGCTTGAAGGGGTTGAACAGGACAAAGGACACAGAGAGTTTACCCAGGTTCGACCCTTCTCAATGAGGTAAAAGCCTACTCCCGCTTTAGGTTGTATTGCTTTGGTTTCGATTACTAGGGAGCGAATACGCTTGACCTAGCGCTCGATTGATTGTTTCCTGAGTTAACCCATCGTCGGGTCACCCCTTTATATACAGGTTGATGCCCCGCGGCTTACAAAGTCCTGGCCGGCTCACACAAACGTGACCGGCTCGGTTTCTAACTAAACTTGCCTTACAGAACAAGTTAACATATGGCGGCTCATCCCTTTGGGCCTCAGGTCGCCCCCGGGTCTTGGGCCTGCAATAGGCTTGCTCTATGAACCACCATCTTCATGTCTTCTTGGCCCTTATCGGGACTCTTCATCTTTAAGCCGCCAATGGCATGACCCGACCCCTCTTGGGCTGGTCATACCTAGTAGTTATATCCCCAACATTAAGCCCTAGGTTGATTTGAACTTGCTCACATCAATCTTCACCTCTTGACTCAACAGCATCTTCCATTATCAATTCCTCATCAATTCATTGTAACCCGCCATGACGTCACATTTCAGAACCGTGATAACCCGTCATGACATCACTGCGCATTAACTTTGCACAAAGCCCAAGACATCTCAACAGATCTCTATCTTAATGGACCTCCCAAAAATCGAGGCCTTCACATAGCCGCATATTCATTTTCGGCCTCCTTGATTCCCGTGCCCGCCATCTTATCTTTTCCTTATAAATAGGGGTAGGGGTCCTTCCTTTCACTTTTTACCCTTGCCTTCTTGTCTTCGTCTTCCTCCTTGCGACGCCTCTACAAACCCGAGCTCCGCCGCCGTTGTCTTCCTCCAGTGTCCTCAACTCCGGCTGCTGCATCGACCTGAACGGACCAGAGAAACACGGAACTCTTCCGCTGTTCAAGAACATCAATAGGCACCCATTCTGCTTCGCATCAGATCTGTACTAGGGTTCACACAATTCATCGAAGTTCTCCGGTGTCCATCAAAAACTCCCCATTGTCCTCTTGCACATGCTCAATTTGATCCAAACGCAATACAAACTTGATGCGTCAGTAGTTTTAGCCTTTGTCTCCTAAGCACAGATGCGTTATGTCCTCCTGAGATGCAATACCCAGCTCGCGTGTTCTTCCGCCGCTGTAACTAGGTTTAGTAATTTATATTATTTTCTGAGCTGCTGTAGATCCAAAATCATAGAACCGATCCGTGGAACCTGTTTGTTCAGTACATAGACAAATTTCATTTATAGACCTCTAGGCAATTGTAACTTCAACCGTGCTGGTGGTTTATATGATAGGCCGTAACCCGCTATACACCATTAGGCCCTCTTTAAGCCGTCAGTATATGTTCAAAATCTATGTAACCCGGCATCGTCTTCTAGTGTAATCATGCCAACCAATATAACACATATTTTTTGCATACGAATTGGCCTTTCTTAACACACTTATTTTTTGATCTCTGGACGGCTTAACATCATAACCTTAATCCGACAATATTTTCCTTTCTAGGCTTTCATCAACAAAATCACCAAAACCGTCACTTCATGCAACTGGGTCGCCTCCCGGGTTACAAAGCAGACGCTGAATGAGCATGTTCAAGTGGGTGTCTTAGCCGCAATGAACATTATCCACTGGAGAGACTGAGGAACAGAAACCACCCCTGATCCAAAAGAAGGAGAAGTCGTAGTTTTTACTGATCACATGCTCCGGGGGTTCACTCCGCCCGACTCAAAATTCTTTTGTGATGTGCTGCATTTCTTCCAACTCCATCCGCGAGATATTGGGCCCAACTCTGTTTCAAACATCTGCAACTTCCAAGTGTTTTGCGAAGTGTATCTTCAACAGGAGCCCACTATAGAACTGTTCAGGGAATTCTATTACCTGAACCGCCAAACAGAGTTCATAGACGGGCCCAACCTAGAACTAGGTGGCATTTCCATTCAGAGTCAGAAAGAAGCCACTTTTCCTACTGTCACACCTCCCAGCCATCCTAAGGACTGGAACAAGACTTAGTTCTACTACAAAGACACCTCTCTAGAAGGCGAAAATCCTGTGCCAGGTTACCGTGAAAACCTGCTTAGCAACAGACATCCTCTCCCAGAATCGATCATCACAGAAGAACGGGCCAAATATATGCCCATTTTTTCAAAGATCAGAGCCTTGATGGCCAATGGTTTGATTGGAGTCAATCTGGTTTGATGCTAGGTCGCATGGAGAATCTTGCCCTTAAGTCGCCGATCCGGCTTAATGTGTGAGTATACCGGCGATGTCAAAGATCCATTGTGTTACTCTCTAATTCATCTGGAAGATAAAAGATCAATGATATGACGAAGACTCTGCTCAACGAGAGTTTAGAGACTTGCAGTAAAGTGGGGTTGAATCCCTTCTGTACCCTCAACAAGCCGCCAGCTGTAAGTATTCGAACAACTTTCACTAAATCCTTAATTATCAATCTGCCTTCTCATTATTACTTGAACTTCTGCAGGCTGACTCCCCCTTTTGGAATAAGAAACTCCAAGATAAGCCGGCCAAGAAGGTCATAAACAAGACCAAGGTGACCAAGAAACCTGCCAAAAAGAAGGCAGATACAACTGATCTTTTTACTCTGGATGATGAGTCGAAGGTAGAACTTGACTCCCTTGGCTCTTTCTTTGCTCATCTTATTGACATTGATTTCTATCAGGATGACGCGGAGGCCAGCAATGCAGATGGTGAAGAGGTAACTATCCTTTCCTCCTACTCAGAACCTCTGCCAAGACAGAGAGTTCATCAAGCGAGCCGGAGAGTAAGGTTTTCTCACCCTTTAGCTTACTTGGATCCCAACTTTATTTTGAAGAAGCAGCAGCACGAAGTTCGCCGCACGATCCGGAATAGAGGCGGTGGGAATCTCTCTTCTGGCTTACCCAACACGCCGGTTCCTCGCAAGCGCCGAGCAGAGGTTTCACAGATTTCCGACTTAGCTTTTCCAAAGGCGGGTCTTATTTGACAACCTATTAACCCTTCTGATTCAAACTATTAGGGAACTTCTCACTCCTCATCTGGTGACTCCAATGGGACTCGGATCCCCCTCTCCAAAGTCGCCCCAGGGTGAGAACATTGAATTTCTTTGGTTTTGAAACCCTTTGTAAATCATCATACTAATGTTTTTGTGTCTCATTGCTAGCGGTAAAGCCAAGCCAAGCAAGAATGTGAAGACAAGTAAGTCGGGTGATGACACCAACACCACTGAGTCGGAGAAGCAAATGATGTCAGAGGCTTCCCATCAAACTCTTGAAGCTGCCACTAATGATCCGCCGCCAGAAGAGCACCATGTCACCATGGATTCTATGGATGTTAACCCGGCAAATGCTAAGCCGCCAAGTCCTGTCATGCCTGCTGAAGAAAAGGCTGAAGATGTTATTGTCACCGGGTTTGGCTATACAGAACCGGGAAACCCCACTGTCTTGTCAAAACATAGCACCAAGGAAGGATTTTCAGCTGCTCACAAGGGCAAGTGGAAGCTGGACTTGGAGCGTTATGCCCTATTTAATGCTCATGAGATTCATGCGGGTTATCTAAACCGCCTTCATACCAACCGTGACTTTGAAGCCGGCTTAGTCAATCTGATGAAGGAGCGCTTTGAGGTAAACACTCAAAAACTCTTCTGATATATATATATAGAATGGGTCTATTATGATAACACCTTAAGACTGTTATTCTTCTAACCCCTCCGACCCACCCCGTTAGCTACAAACTAAAAAAACAAATCCCACCCCACCTTATCCTCTCGTCACCCACCCTCCTCTCTCTCCTTGTGCTCCTCGATCAAGTCTACACGCCTCCCGTTCTAGCCCGCCGCCGCACCATCTCCTCCCCGGCACCACCACACTACTCCCTCCCCGCGCCGTGGCACCAACCCCTCCCCGTGCCGCCGCACCATCTTCTCCCCTGCACTACCACACCACCTCACTCCCCGCGCCGTGGCAACACCCCCTCCCCGCGCCGCCGCACCATCTTCTCCCAAGCACCACCGCACCACCTCACTCTCCGCGCCGTGGCACCACCACCTCCCCACGCCGCCACACCCTCTCCAACCACCTCCCTCCTCGGGCCACCTGCCCCCGCGTCAGCTAGCCATCGAATCTGCCCCATCACCATCCTCCCACGACTACCCGATGACAGATCCGGTTGTAGCCGTCCTGGGGGCGTTAGCAATGGCCGACTCCAAGGATTGGAGGGGTTACGTTGAGCTTGGGGGTCGCCGGAGACCCACCCCTCCACCCCTGCCCAGATCCATCAGGCGCGTGCCGGTTCTTGCTGCCCACCCCTCCGCCGCCGCACGAGTCGTGCTGTTGACTTTTTTTGTTTTTGCTACAGAAAACTTCAATGCACCGCGAGGGATGGCTTCGGGGCTCATCCGACGTCCTCCGGATGTGAATGTTGAAGTCCCTCCCCTCTCTTCCACTACGTTGCCTGATTCCCTCCAATTCCTCTATTTGGCAGGTCTGGCAGCACTCCCGCATCGATGTAGCTCACTTCGTCCATATGGGTGTTTTTTTGGATCGAAATGCAGCTCACTTCGCCCAATTTCCGGAACAGCATGAGCGTGCGGGCGTCCCTGCCCTGCAGCCAGGCGACAGCACCCGTGCAGTCCACAAACGAGGCCATGAAGTTGAAGAGCGACCGGTGAGGTGGCCCTTTCCAGTGAGAAAATCATGCAGTGCTGTCGAGTGTGGCGTGCAGTCTACGGCTCTCACCTGCAGCTCTCTCCTACACTTCTTGTTTGCACGCGGCGGGAGACAAGTGCACTGCACTATGGTGGCCGGCCGCATAATTATTTCTTTAGTAGTTCATCTTTGCTGTTTGTTTTAGTTTCACCATGTTTGTGGTTCCCTTATGGCATCTTGTAGTACGTATTGCATATACATGCAGTTTTTTCTAATGCGAAGATAACAATATAATGGTGTAACAGAAAAGTTCTAGAACAAAAGAACACAAATAGTTAAAATAATGCAGTTCACCAGTCTTGTCTACTAGTTTGGACGTAGTAATAGAAAAGGTTTACCGGAGGGCTGATGTGCCCGGCAGCGCCGCCATGCAGTTCGCTGGCGATGCCAGAGATGCCGCGCACGCGAGCGGTTGAGATGGCCCTGGTGTGCAGCTCAGATGGGCGGCGTGCGCAATTCAGTTAGAAATTTTCTTTTTTAAAACTATTCAAGGATATGTCCAAGCTGGTGCAGGTTTCTGATTTATTGCAGCTCGGTTGGTCCTCAAAATACAGTTCTGCTGATCCTCTATTGCAGCTCTGGCAGGTGCTAGTGCTGATTTTGTGTGTATGTATGTGTGTGTGGCTATGTAAAACAACTGATGGATGTATTGTGCCCATGAACATCATCAGCGACCATAGACAGTGGCGCAATATAGAAAGTACTTTGGTTGGTTCGACCGTGTAGTACTTTGTGTTTTTGTGCGGTTCACTTGTTCTTTTAAAAAATCAAAATAATGTTGGTGGGAGGTAACATTCTTTGATGCAATGTAATTTTTAATGCACCCCATTTGCCCCTTTCATGCAGCTCACTAAACATTGACCATGTAGTCTAGTTGAAACTAAAAAAACTCAACAGAAACCAAAACATCTTGAAGAAGTTCACTTCTTATCAGATGTGGTTCACTCGCTCAGTCTCTACGGTCCACTTGTTAGAAAAAAAGTCAAAATAATTTTTTTTATAAAATGATGAAAGAAACCTTGAAAGCTCACTTGACTATCTGATGCAGTGCAGTTTTTGGTCTGAAGCAGTGTGTTCATGTGTTTTATGCAGAAAACACGACGATTTTGGTCTCGCGAAAAATAGAGTGTCTGTGTTTCGGTATTTTTAACATTACTCTTAAACCATAAAGAATTAGAGATAGCATTCTACATGAAAAAGTTGCGTCTTGATGATACCTTTCTAACGACGTAGCGTTTGGATCATTCCGACGAGCTGTTTTAGAAAAATTACAAAAAACGGTCGTTGCCACTCGTCGTCCATTGCATGATTTTCAAAATTTACTAAAAACCATAAGGAATCTCAAAAACATTTCAACATATGAAAGTTGCGCCTTGTCCGTAGCTTTCCAACAGCATATCACATGCCTCGTTTTGACAAACGGTTGAAAAATTGGAGCGAAAACAGTACCTAAAAATTGATTTTTTTTGAAAAACAGAATTCGCGATTTAGTAAAATTGAAACTGCTCTTAAACAATAACGAATTAGAGAAAGTAATAGATATGAAAAAGATGCGCCTCGACGATATCTTTCCAATGGTGTATCATTTGCTTCATTCCGATAAGTGGTTTAAAAAACGGAAAAATACGCTCACTGCCACTCGTTGGGCGCCCACCATTTTCAAAACTGCTCTTAAACCGCGATAAATCTCGAAAAGTGTTCAACATGTCAAAGTTGCGCCTAATCCATAGCTTTTCAACGGTTATTATATGCCCCGTTCTGACAAACGGTTAAAAATTAGAGCGAAAATAGTACCGAGAAAACACAACGTGCAGTTTTTTTCGACATGAAGTTCACTAGTCTCTGTGTTGCAGTACCTTTGCTACTGAAAGTGCAGTGCCCTCGCATTGAGCATGCAGTACGGAAGTGTTATCAGAATAGTTATTCTACTAATATTAGCAGAATAGACCGCCAAGTCTACTGAATATGAAAGAATTGAACATATTGTAGACTTAATTAAATAGCATCTTTGACCTTGTAGCTATTCCATCGCAATTTTTTAACTCTGCTGAATGAAAGCAAGTAGTTCCCAATGGCCGGCTTAAACTGGAAGGTTAAGCCGTGACTTCAAATTGTAGTGCTAAAATCTGCATATGTAGCCCCCAAGGGCCGGCTTAAGCTGCATAGCTAAGTTGGGACTTATCACCATACTTATGAACAAATCCTCATATGTAGCCCCCATGAACCGGTTTTCGTTTAAGAAACTAACCGGGTCATAAAGATTTGCCTTTAAAAAAGAGCAATACACATTAGCCCCCAAGTGCCAAGTAAAATGGTTGTATTATGCTTGGGACAAATAAGATGATTAAAATAACCACACACTGCTGCTTAATCTCTTTGTCTCACAGGCTGAATTAAATATGAAGGAATCCCAAGTGGTGGATCTGCGGTAGAACATCCAAACTCAGCAATCTGAAACTTCCAAGGCCAAATCAGAACTGAAAACCACTTTGGAAGACATTGAGAAGTTGAAAAAGGATTTCAATGCTAAGAGGAACAGCTGGGATATGGAGAAGGCGACTCTATTGAAAAGAGCTGAAGATGCAGAGGCTGCTCTTAAGCCGGTGACTAACGAGTTATCCGGTCTGAAGCGTCAAATTAATAGCAGGACAGCCACCATCTTTGGTAAGTAACATTATACTTCAATCTTTCACCACCAACATATAATAACCCTCAGCCAATTTATCAATATCTTTGCCAATGCAGGTTCCAGAAGCTCCAACCTTGGTGAAGATATGTGTGTGAAGCTTAAAGCTGTGTATACCCTTGTGGAACAGTTATACACCGGCGCTCAACGGGCTATATCCGCTATCTCACATAAGAAGCAACCACCTTCACTCATCAAGGAAGTGCTGGAGAAATTATCCGTGCCGCCTCAAAGAGTTGAAGAGCTAAAGCGATCAGCGGCCAGAGCTGGTGCCATCACCGTGCTGAGTCGGGAAAAGGCATGGCAGGCAGAACTGGACCCAGAAAAGTTGGCCATCGACTGCCCAAGATTGAAAGAGGACATGCCTCCCTTCGAAGCAGCAGATTTCTCCAAATGTGTAAGGGAAATGCGCCCTTTAGCAAGCAAGCTAGCTGAAGAGACTGACTTGTCAAAATGTCAGGCGGCTTACACCAAAGAAAACTCAAGGGTAGCAGCACCGGTTCATGATGCTGTGGATCTCATCCCACCAACACGTAAGCACACCTTCGCTCCCAATATTGACCCGTCGACCCTCATAGATGATGAAGCTGTATTGAAAGCTTTGACTGGGTTTAACTGGGCCACATCTGACTTCCAGATGACAGGCGTGAAGAGCCGGCGCAGGATGACCCGGAATCCGCAACCCGCCAGGACCATGAGAACTGACCAAAGGGTCGGTTTGCAAACTACCACATAGAATTTGTGCATAGAAAAACACATATTCTTTTGGGCCGTCTGACGCCTTGTAATAGGCTAGCTGAAAACAATGATCTGCCATGCCATCGTGCATGTTTATTTGCATAATACATTAAACCACCGATCTGATGCTGAAGATCTGCTGCTTATGCTCATAATATTATCAATCACGTAGGTCATGTTATCATATTCCCTGCACACAAGTAGAGAACATGTGCCCTGGCGATTCACGCCTGGTGGGTCATGATGTCCCATATAAATTTTTTCTGGTGACTTTAAAGTCTATAACTAGGGCGAGTTATCAAAGCTCGCCTATTCATCCCACAATAAACAAACATACCTGGAAGATTGCCTCAAATTGCCGGCTTATATCACCTCATCCAGTGAGGGTGACAACCCAACACTACAAAAAAGACATATCCGTGACATTTTGGGCCAAACAAATTTTTTTCTGTCATACTTATGACACTTCTATGACGATAATTGTGACAAAACCCGGTATCATCATAAATGTGGTGGGGTCCTACTTCTATGACAAAAAATCATGACAGAAAATGGGCTTTTTGTCCTGGGCGGGCCGGAGACGCAGTTGCATGACATTCTTTGGGCCATCCATGACGGAAAAAACCGTGGTAGAAGCAAGGGCGTGGAAAATATCGGGGAGTCCCCGGTTACGGTGGGTGGTCGGGGGCCGAGCGATGCGCGTTTCTCTCGTACGTACGCGCGTGTGTGTGAGGCGTTGTGCTCTAACTGAACCCGAGTGAGGCGTTGGGCTCTAACTGAACCCGAGCGATTGCACTGCAGGCTACGCGTTACTGAACCAGAGTGATCGATCGATGGCTCTTAACTGAACCCGATCGAGCGATTCCTTCGCTACTGCTGCTAACCGAAGCCGATCGATGCTGCCTCTAGATGAACAGTGAGTGTTGGGGGGGGGGGGTTGG
>NW_024119982.1:0-8396 GCF_003073215.2 Triticum urartu
ATGGCCAAACTATATGACTTTGTAGGGATAAGTTTTCTTTGGCTATGGTATTTTGATAAGACATAATTGCTTGATTAGCATACTTGGAGTATTACTATTTTTATGTCAACAATAAACTTTTATCTTGAATCTTTCGGATCTAAACATCCATGCCACAATAGAGAAAAATTACATTAAGAAATATGTTAGGAAGCATTCCATATCAAAAATTCTGTTTTTATCATTTACCTACTCAAGGACAAGCAGGAATTAAGCTTGGGGATGCTGATACGTCTCCAATGCATCTATAATTTTTGATTGTTCCATGCTATTATATTATCTGTTTTGGATGTTAATGGGCTTTATTTTACACTTTTATATTATTTTTGGGACTAACCTATTAACCGGAGGCCCAGCCCAAATTGCTGTTTTTTGCCTATTTCCGTGTTTCGTAGGAAAGGAATATCAAACGGAGTCCAAACGGAATGAAACCTTCGGGAACATGATTTTTGGAACAAACATGATCCAGAGGACTTGGAGTGGACATCAAGCAATTAATGAGGCGGCCACGAGGCAGGGGGCGCGTCCACCCCCTGGGCGCGCCCTCCACCCTCGTGGGCCCCTCGTTGCTCCACCGACCTACTTCTTCCTCCTATATATATCCACGTACCCCGCAAACATCCAAGAGCACCACAAAACCCTATTTCCACCGCGGCAACCTTCTGTACCCAAGAGATCCCATCTTGGGGCCTTTTCCGGAGCTCCGTCGGAGGGGGCATTGATCACGGAGGGCCTCTACATCAACTCCATGGCCCCTCCGATGATGTGTGAGTAGTTTACCTCAGACCTTTGGGTCCATAGATGGTAGCTAGATGGCTTCCTCTCTCTCTTTGGATCTCAATACAAGGTTCTCCTCGATTCTCTTGGAGATCTATTCGATGTAACCTTCTTTTGCGGTGTGTTTGTGGAGATCCGATGAATTGTGGGTTTATGATCAAGTCTATCTATGAAAAAATTGAATCTTCTCTGAATTCTTTTATGTATGATTGGTTTATCTTTGCAAGTCTCTTTGAATTATCAGTTTGGTTTGGCCTACTAGATTGATCTTTCTTGCAATGGGAGAAGTGCTTAGTTTTGGGTTCAATCTTGCGGTGCTCGATCCCAGTGACAGAAAGGGAAACGACACGTATTGTATTGTTGCCATCGAGGATAAAAAGATGGGGTTAATATCATATTGCATGAGTTTATCCCTCTACATCATGTCATCTTTCTTAAGGCGTTACTTTGTTCTTATGAACTTAATACTCTAGATGCATGCTGGATAGCGGTCGATGTGTGGAGTAATAGTAGTAGATGCAGAATCGTTTCGGTCTACTTGTCTCAGATGTGATGCCTATATACATGATCATGCCTAGATATTCTCATAATTATTCGCTTTTCTATCAATTGCTCGACAGTAATTTGTTCACCCACCATAATACTTATGCTATCCTGAGAGAAGTCAGTAGTGAAACCTATGGCCCCCGGGTCTATTTTCCAGCATAGAAGTTTCCAATCTATTTTGTTTTGTAATCTTTACTTTCAATCTATATCATAAAAATACCAAAAATACTCATCTTATTATTATCATCTCTATCAGATCTCACTCTTGCAAGTGGCTGTGAAGGGATTGACAACCCCTTTATCGCGTTGGTTGCGAGGTTCTTATTTGTTTGTGTAGGTACGAGGTGACTCGCGCGTGGTCTCCTACTGGATTGATACCTTGGTTCTCAAAAACTGAGGGAAATACTTACGCTGCTTTACTGCACCACCCTTTCCTCTTCAAGGGAAAACCAACGCAGTGCTCAAGAGGTAGCATCAGCCGAAGGGTAGGTCACACTGCGCGTGACGTTTGGAGGCAAGTTAAACTACAGGACGGAGATGATTGTTTTCGATGTAGCTGAGATCCCCTTGCCCTACAACGGGATTCTCGGCCGCCCGGCACTAGCCAAGTTCATGGCGGCGTCGCATTACGCCTACAATACGCTGAAGATGCCGGGGCCGATGACCATCATCACCGTCCCCTCCGACAAGAAGGATGCACTGATCTGCGCCGACCAACTCTACCGGGAAGCAGTTGCGGTGACTGCCGCCAAGGCACCCGCTCCTGCCGCTGGAGCCCTGACAGAGAAGAAGACCAGCAAGACCTCTCGCACCCACTCCAGCAAGCGCACCTCTTCGGAGTGTTGTGCTCCCATCGAGGACGTGCCAGAGAGTTCCACCGGCAAGAGCAAGAAATACAGAGCTGCGGCACCAGAGACCAAGAGGGTGTCCGTCGAGGAGGATGGCACGGGAGGGGCTTTCACCATAAGCTCCACCCTAGACAGCAAATAGGAAAGCGCGCTCATCACCTTCCTGCGGGTGAATGTCGACGTGTTTGCATGGCAAGCATCCGACATCCCGGGCGTTCCCAGGGAGGTGATTGAGCACCATCTTGCTGTCTGTCCTCGTGCGCGACCCATCAAGAAGAAGGTCAGGAAGCAAGCTTTGGAACGACATGAGTTCATTACGGAGGAGATCAGGAAGTTGGAAGCGGCAGGCTTGGTGAGAGGAGTACTCCATCCGACATGGTTGGCCAATCCGTGGTGGTGTGCAAGGCGAATGTGAAGTGGAGGCTGTGTATTGATTACACAGATATCAATAAGGCTTGTGCCAAGGACCCTTTCCCGTTGTCGCGCATTGGCCAAATTTTTGACTCCACAGCCGGGTGTGATCTGTTATCATTCCTTGATGCCTACTCGGGGTACCACCAAATCTTCATGGCGAGAGAAGACGAAGAGAAGATAGCGTTCATCACCCCATGTGGCACGTATTGCTTTTTAGGGATGCCTTTCGGGTTGAAGAGTGCTGGCTCGACATTTGCGAGGGCAGTCCAGATTGGTTTTGAGCCCTAGCTACATAGAAATATGGAAGCTTATATAGATGACATAGTGGTCAAAACCAAAGACAAGGCGACACTTGTACAAGATTTGGAAGAGACGTTTGCGAATCTGCGCAAGATCAACCTCAAGTTGAACCCTGAGAAGTGTGTATTCGGTGTTCCGTCTGGCAAACTTCTCGGGTTCTTTGTGTCACAGCATGGGATCGAGGCGAATCCAGACAAGATCAATGCTATTGAGCAGATTAGGGCACCCAAGCGAATCAAGGACGTGCGTCGGCTCATTGGTTGCGTTGCCGCCATGAGCAGATTCATCTCCAGGTCTGCTGAGCATGCCCTTCCCTTTTTCAAAATATTGAAAAAGGCGGGCCCCATGGAATGGACCCCAGAGGCCGAAGCAGCACTGCAGGATTTGAAGAAATACCTCTCCTCTACACTGATACTGGTTGCGCCCAAACCACAATAACCGTTGCTGCTATACCTGGCGGCAACGAACCAAGTGGTCAGTGCCGCACTAGTGGCGTAGAGGGAGGTCGACGAAGAGGCAAGGCCCCCGGCAGGGTCCGACGCTGGCGGGGTAGGGCCTGCACAACCAGACGAAGTGCTGTAGAAGAAGAAAATGATGCAGCACCCGGTTTACTTTGTCAGCTCCCTCTTGCAGGGGGCTAGATCAAGGTACTCCGGTGTGCAGAAATTGCTCTTCGACCTCCTTATGGCCTCGAGGAAGCTGCGTCATTACTTCCAAGCACACAAGATCACCGTTGTCACCCGCCTCCCGTTGCAACGGATATTGCATAACCCAGACGCAACCGGGAGGATTGTGGAGTGGGCCATGGAGGTGTCGAGCTTTGGTTTGAAGTTTGAAAGCACTTCGACAATACAGAGCGGAGTCTTGGCAGAGTTCATTGCCGAGTGGACCTCAACGCCAGGCGAAGAGATCCAGGAGACCACCCTCCCTGGCAAGGAGGCAAGTCGCAACTGGATTATGTACTTTGACAGGGCTTTCTCGCTGCAAGGTGCCGGTGCTGGTGTGCTGCTCGTCGCACCCACCGGAGAGCACCTCAAGTATGTAATCCAGATGCACTTTCCCAGGGAGATGTCCACAAACAACACTGCTGAATACGAGGGGTTGCTTGCCGGTCTTAGGATCGCGGCAGACCTCGGGATCAAGAAGCTCATCGTCAGGGGTGATTCGCAGCTTGTTGTCAGGCAAGTCAACAAAGATTATCAAAGCCCATTGATGGAGGCCTACATGGATGAGGTGAGGAAGCTGGAGGAGCGCTTTGACGGTATACAGGCGGAGCATGTTCCCCGAGTGGAGAACGACATCGCCGACTACCTATCGAAGCGCGCTACCTTCAAACTACCTATGGAACCAGGTACTTTTGTGCTTCAGCTGACTCAACCATCTGTTGAACCATCAACAAAGTAGAACAAGCGAAGGAAATCAGGCCCCGGCAAGTACTTTCCCGCCGAGCTCCCAGGAGCCACCGGCAAGGATGTTGCCATGGACACTGAGCCAGCCATGGGGCAACCGACTCCGACGGGGCGTCAAGTCCTAGCTGTAGAGAGAGCTACTCCCATGGTAGGGGAAGTGCCTTTAGTCCTTGTCATCGAGCCTCCGGCTCCGGCATGGGCACAACATACCGTCCGATTCCTCCAAACAGGGGAACTCCCTAAGGAGCAGGAAGAAGAGGAGAAAGTAGGCCGTCGGTTTGCCATGTATCAGTTCGTCGACGACGTCCTGTACAGAAAAATACCAAACAGTGTGAAATTGAAGTGCATTCTCCGGGAGGAAGGACTGGAGTTGTTGGCAAAGATACACGGAGGCATATGTGGCTCCCACATAGGGTCAAGGGCCCTTGCCGGCAAGGCATTCTGGCAAGGTTTCTTCTGGCCCACTACCCTCCAGGATGCAACATCACTAGTAACCAAGTGTGAAGCGTGTCAGTTCCATTCGAAGAAGCTTCATCAACCAGCTCACGCGCTCCAAACAATCCCTCTCTCTTGGCCATTCTCGGTCTGGGGGCTTGACATACTGGACCCTTTCCCCGTGCTGTCGGGGGCTTTGAGTACTTGTATGCTGCAATCGACAAGTTCACAAAGTGGCCGGAGGTGGAGACAGTGAGAAAGATGACAGCACAATCAGCCGTCAAATTCTTCAAGGGGCTAGTCTGCCGTTTCGGTGTGCCAAACAGAATCATCACCGACAACGGCACACAGTTCACGAGCCACGCCTTCATGTAGTACGTCCAGGACCTCGGCAGCAAGGTCTGTTTTGCTTCTGTTGCACATCCACGGAGCAACGGCCAGGCTGAGAGGGCAAATGCTAAAGTATTGCGAGGCCTCTGGACAAGGACTTTCGACAGGCTACGTAGGTGTGGACGATGCTGGATTGATGAATTGCTGGCGGTTCTTTGGTCAATCAGAACGACGCCAAATAGAAACACCGGTCAGACACCCTTCTCCCTCGTTTACGGGGCAGAAGCAGTTCTCCCCATGGAACTCACACATGGGTCACCTGGAGTGCTTGATAACCCACAAGTGTAGGGAGGGGATCACAACAGCTTTCGAGTGTAGAGTATTCAACCCAAATTTATTGATTCGACACAAGGGGAGCCAAAGAATATTCTCAAGTATTAGCAACCGAGTTGTCAATTCAACCACACCTGGAAACTTAGTATCTGCAGCAAAGTGTTTAGTAGCAAAGTAATATGATAGTGGTGGTAACAGTAACAAAATAGCAATGCAAGCAAAAGTAAATATTTTTGGTATTTTGTAGTGATTGTAATAGTAGCAGCGGAAAAGTAAATAAGCGTAAACCGGTATATGGAAAACTCGTAGGCACCAGATCGGTGATGGGTAATTATGCCGGATGCGGTTCATCATGTTACAGTCATAACATAGGGTGACTCAGAACTATCTCCAATTCATCAATGTAATGTAGGCATGTATTCCGTATATAGTCATACGTGCTTATGGAAAAGAACTTGCATGACATCTTTTGTCCTACCCTCCCGTGGCAGCGGGGTCCTATTGGAAACTAAGGGATATTAAGGCCTCCTTTTAATAGAGAACCGGAACAAAGCATTAGCACATAGTGAATACATGAACTCCTCAAACTATGGTCATCACCGGGAGTGGTCCCGATTATTGTCACTTCGGGGTTGCCGGATCATAACACATAGTAGGTGACTATAGACTTGTAAGATAGGATCAAGAACTCACATATATTCATGAAAACATAATTGGTTCAGATCTGAAATCATGGCATTCGGGCCCTAGTGATAAGCATTAGGCATAGCAAAGTCATAGCAACATCAATCTCAGAACATAATGGATACTAGGGATCAAACCCTAACAAAACTAACTCGATTACATGATAAATCTCATCCAACCCATCACTGTCCAGCAAGCCTACGATGGAATTACTCACGCACGGCAGCGAGCATCATGAAATTGGTGATGGAGGATGATTGATGATGACGACGGCGACGAATCCCCCTCTCCGGAGCCCCGAACGGACTCCAAATCAGCCCTCCCGAGAGGTTTTTAGGGCTTGGCGGCGGCTCCGTCTCGTAAAACACGATGATTTCTTCTCCCTTATTTTTTTCTCTCCGAAAGCAAATATATAGAGTTGGAGTTGGCCTGGGAGGGTCTCCAGGGGGCCCACGAGGTAGGGGGCGCGCCCTAGGGGGGGGGGCGCCCCCCCCCCCCCACCCTCGTGAGAAGGGTGTGGGCCCCTGGTCTTCATCTTTGGCGAGGACTTTTTATTATTTTTTCTATGATGTTCCGTGGAGTTTCAGGTCATTCCGAGAATATTTGTTTTCTGCACATAAAACAACACCACGGCAATTCTGCTGAAAACAGCGTCAGTCCGGGTTAGTTCCATTCAAATCATTCAAATTAGAGTCCAAAACAAGGGCAAAAGTGTTTGGAAAGGTAGATACGACGGAGATGTATCAACTCCCCCAAGCTTAAACCCTTGCTTGTCGTCAAGCAATGCAGTTGACAAACTGAAAGAAAGAAAAACTTATACAAACTCTGTTTGCTCTTGTTGTTGTAACTATGTCAAGCCAGCATTCAAGTATTCAGCATAGATCATAACTAACCACATTTGCAATAATTCTCAGGTCTCATAATTACTCATATCAATAGCATAATCAACTAGCAAGTCATAATAATAAATCTCGAATGACAACACTTTCTCAAAACAATCATAATATGATATAACAAGATGGTATCTCGCTAGCCCTTTCTGAGACCGCAAAACATAAATGCAGAGCACCTTTAAAGATCAAGGACTGACTAGACATTGTAATTCATGGTAAAAGAGATCCAATCATAGTCACACCCAATATAAATTAATAGTTTGATTTGGTTTGCATAAAGCATGGGACTGGGCATCCCGGTGACCAGCCATTTTCTTGTGAGTGTGGAGCGGAGTCCACTCCTCTTGAGAATAACCTGCCTAACACGGAAGATAAGGACAGCCTTGGTTGATGGATGAGCTATTCGAGCATACAAAATAGAATGTTTATTTGAAGGTTTAGAGTTTGGCACATACAAATTTACTTGGAACGACAGGTAGATACCGCATATAGGAAGGTGTAGTGGACTCATCTGAAATAACTTTGGGGTTTAAGGGATTGGATGCACAAGAAGTATTCCCGCTTAGTACAGGTGAAGGCTAGCAAAAGATTGGGAAGCGACCAACTAGAGAGCGACAACAACCATTCACATGCATTAAAATTAATAAACATTGGATGCAAGTATGAGTAGGATATAATCCACCATGAACATAAATATCGTGAAGGCTATGTTGATTTGTTTCAACTACATGCGTGAACATGTGCCAAGTCAAGTCACTTAAATCATTCAAAGGAGGATACCACCCCATCATACCACATCATAATAATCTCAATAGCATGTTGGCACACAAGGTAAATCATTATAACTCATAGCTAATCAAGCATGGCACAAGCAACTACGATCTCTAATTGTCATTGCAAATATGTTTATTCACAATAAGCTGAATCAAGAACGTGTGACTCATCATATTTACAAAAACAAAAGAGGTCGAGTTCATACCAGCTTTTCTCATCTCAGTCAGTCCATCATATATCATCATAATTGCCTTTCACTTGCACGACCGAACGGTGTGAATAATAATAAGAGTGCACGTGCATTGAACTAAGCTGGAATCTGCGAGCATTCAATAAACAGGAGAAGACAAGGCAATACGGGCTCTTGGTTAAATGAACAATAATGCATATAAGAGCCACTTCAACAATTTAATTATGGTCTTCTCCTACTGACCCCCAAAGGAAAGAAAAGAAATAAAAATATTTACACGGGAAAGCTCCCAACAAGCAAAAGAAGAATGGGAAATATTTTTGGGGTTTCTTTTTAATTATTACTACTACAGCAGAAAAATAAACTACTACTATTTTTTTGGTTTTCTTAAGGTTTAACAAACACACAAGAGGAAAGCAGGAAA
>NW_024119983.1:0-14275 GCF_003073215.2 Triticum urartu
TCGCGCGTGCTGCTGCTCAGCCACCGCACCAGCCGCGACGACGGGAAGAGGTCCACCAGGCTGAACCCTCCCACCAGAACCGACAGCGCGTCCATCTCCCGGAGGTGCGCCTCCTGCTGCGGGAACCTCCCGCCGAACACCGCCCTGGCGATGATGTTGCCCGCCAGCTCGGCCAGCCCCTTGCCGACGTCGACGACGGCGCCAGCTGCGGCGGCGGCCGAGACCGACTCCACGAGGCGGGCGGCCTCGCCTTGCTGGATGGACTCGATCCGCCGCACCTGCCGCGCGCTGAGCACCTCCGTGACGCACACCTTGCGCATCTGCCGCCAGTGCTCGCCGTAGGGCGCCAGGAGGCCTTTGCCCCCGCCGCTGACGATGTCCATCGTGGGGCCGCACGGGCGGGTCGCGCAGCCGAGGTCGTTCGTCTTGAGCACCTCCATCGCCGCCTCCGGGCTGGCCACGATCACGTTGGGCACCTCGCCGAGCCTCAGCAGCATCAGCGGGCCGTGCCGGCGGGGTAGCTGGAGCAACGCGCGGTGCGGCTGCAGCTTCGTGCCCACGAGGTGGTGTAGGCTGCCGATGACGGGGAGGTTCCATGGACCTGGAGGAAGCTTAGCTTTGGCTCCTCCTGTGTCCTTCTTGCCACCCAGAGCGTGCCTCAGAATCAGCCACAGGAGAGCCGTGGCTACAGCCATCCCGCACAAGCTTCCGTAGGAGAGTTGGTCCATGTCCATGGCGACTGATGGTGCTGGCTCAGATCTCAGATCAGATAGCTGCCATACTGTCGTTTCTTGCAACTCAGCTCGCATATATGGTCCTTAATTTGGCTCGCAAGTGACGATCGATCGATGTACTCTCTCCGTTTCTTTTTAGTCTGCGTATAAAGTTTGATTAAAGTTAAGCTTTGTAAAGTTTGACTAACTTTATATTAAAAAATATAAATATTGACAATATGAAATCAATATTATCAGATGCATCACAAAATGTATTTTCATACTATATAATTTTAATATTGTAGATGTTTATACTTTTTATATAAATTTAATCAAACTTTATGTAGTTTGATTTTAATCAAAGCTTATATGCGAAGGAAAAAGAAACGGAGGAAGTACACGGGAATAACCAATCATCATCGTGACTGAGCGTAGCCGCCTTCCTTAATTAAAACTGCTTGCACATTATCAATCCATACATACATCACCGGCCTAATTAACTATGTACGCACGTTTGGTTGTTGGCCGGCTCCTGTCAGACGTACGCGCAGTGGCAGTTAACAAATGGTTAGGTGCGCTCGTCCTTCTTCTATTGATCAGGCAACCATACTCTACGTCTACAATTTGGTGTCGTTTTGTTTGCTGACAGGTACCATCAGTTAGATGAGGCCATGCATGATGGCATATATTCCAGTTGCAGCATTGAGCGGACCAGCAAAATATGAAGACTCCTGTACCTGCAAGCCGGTGAAATATCCACCTTAGAGCATCTCGAACAGGCGCGCCAAACAAGTGCCGCGCCGGTAAATTCCTCGTTTTAGCGTGCGCGCAATCGGAATAGTTGCTCCAGCGGGCGCGTGAAAACAGCGCGTGCGGCATACGTAGTCCAGCGCGCGCAGGGTCGGTTCTGAGATTTCGGGGCCCGGGGCGAACTAAAAATTGGGGGCCCTTAATATACAAGCCATTGTAATATACATATATATAAAAACATATATATATATATATATACTATTATCAGTAACACTTAAATCCAAAATCTGTATGCGTATCAAAAAAATTATACATAATACCTTAAAAATTTCTTCTAACATTCCTCGATGCAAAGTCACTTATGATGGGGTCGATGTCAATCTCATCCAATAATTTTTTCTCGATGCATAATGTAGCCAAACCATTTAACCTCTCTTGAATCATGGTTGATCTCAAATAATTCTTCAATAATTTCAACTTCGAAAAGCTTCTCTCGGCCGATGTGACCGTCACAGGCACAGTAAATAAGATGTGATAGGCAATGGAGATATTGGGGTAACAATCAACTTCTCTGACATGCCCAAAAATCTCCATAGCAGACATTGCGCCATCTGGCAAAGTGGATCTCATAATCTTCAATTCAGAAATAAGATCATATACCTCAACATCAGATGAACCATTAAGAGAGAAAGTTTCTGCAAATTTTATGCAACATTCTTCAAGTTCATTGTCACTTAATGACTTGAGAGTGCCCGAGCTCAATAAAAATCCGAATATATCTTTAAACACCATGAGTTCTTTAAATCTATCATTCAAAGAAGTGATCGCCATATCAACCAAAACATTAAAATATTTAACTTTGAAAGCCTTCTCAGCTTCCAGGATTTCTTCTTGACAATCACTTTCATCATAATGTTTCTTCCTCGCAGCACGACGTTTCACTGGAAACAATGGCTCTATTCCCATTTCAGTTGCAATACCTTTAGCGATGGTCAAACTTGAAGAAAACCCCTCATCTCTATACTTCTCAAAATATTTTGTTATACCTTTTATTTGCTTCAAAGTGGAGTCAATGCACATGGTTGACGATTGCAACATCTTGCTAACTTTATTTACAGCAAATAGAATATCATGCCAGATAATCATACCAACTAGAAACTCAAAGCGACCAAGTGCATCAAATAAATTTTTGGCATCACTTTTATCTTTAGGATCAGTGTCAAAAGCATGACGTTACTCAGACAAAGCTGACCTTAACTCAGCGGATTGATATCTTATCGCTGTAACACTTTTGATTCTACTCTCCCAAGGAGTATTGGACAATGATTTCACGGTCAAACTAGGAACATGTTTAAGCAAAACATTCCACCTTTTTGTAGAGCCAGCAAATAATACATATATGCGTTGAACAATTCCAAAAAATGAAACAGCTTTCTCACATGATTTTGCCATATCACAAAGAGTGATATTTAGACTATGACAAGCACATGGCATATATAATGCTCTTGGATTCATATCAAGTAACCTAGATTGTACCCCTCGGTATTTTCCTTTCATATTAGATCCGTTATCATATCATTGACCCCTTATATCTTGAATATTTAGGCCAAAAGACTCAACAGATTCAAGCAATACTTTGAAAATCGCTAAGCCAGAAGTGTCATCCACTTTCAAGAACCCCAGAAAGTACTCCTCAATTTTTATTTTTCCATCAGACAGATTAACACATCGAACTAAAAAGGTCATTTGTTCTTGATGACTAACATCAGGGGTACAATCTAGGATAACAGAGAAATACTTGGCCGCTTTAACAACCTTTATGATAGAACATGTGATGTCAGAAGCCAAAAGAGATATCAACTCATTCTGTATTTTATGACTGAGATAGTGATAATGGATTTCCTTGTTCTCAACACGTCTAAGGTGATCTTGCATTACCATGTCAAATTCTACAATCATCTCAATGCAAGCTAAGAAATTACCATTATCATCCTTGTAAAGCTGCTCACTACTTCCACGAAAAGCCAAGTTGCGTTTACCAAGATATTTCACAACTGCTATTATTCTTAACAGAACTTGCCTGACACGTTCTTTCTCCTTTGTTATTTGATGTTGCCATTCCTTGTCAATAGTTTCCTGTTTTCTCAGTCTAACTCTCAATTCATTCCACTTGTTCATGTTATTAATATGCTCAATGCTATTTTCATGTTCTTTAAGCTTCTCACTAATATGCCTCCAATGTCCTAGTCCATCATGTGCTAAGGAACTCTGACTCCTGTTGGTGCTAGACTTGAAGATCTTACAACAGAAGCAAAAAAAATTATTGACATTTTTCGAATAAACTAGCCATTTCCTATCATGTTCCTCTCCATTGCTTAATTTTCTATGATAATGAGCATACGAAAAATGTCTTCCTGCTTCATCTACATGGTATTCCATTTTTCCTCTATGATAGGCCCTTCCTCAACTAAGACATCTCTTGCTTTATTATCAAGATTATCCCAATTTTTTGGATCATAAATATCGGCGGTATAAACTGGTTGTTCATCAAGACTAGCAGATTGGGCATGTGCATCTACATTCTCGGAGCCACTTACATTGTCATCGCCGATGTTGGAGTTGATATTTTCTTCTTGCTGATCAGAGTCTGAGTTTTCATTAGTTTGTTGCTCTTCCACAAAGGGAACAATCGCCAACGCATCAGCTGGGTCTGGCAAAGTAGTGGAATCACCAATATTACTTGGCTTGAGAAATTTTCGAATACCTCCGCGCTGTGACTTTATCAATTTATTCTCTTTCTCCTTTTTTTTTTCCTTTTGTGGCTACCCGAGGGATAGTTCCTCTTGCTGGGCGCCATGAGAACAAACACAATGCTGAAAAAATATATTGAATCAACTGTTGAACGGTGCTAGCTCTAAACCAATGTCCAAAGAATTTGTTGTGTGAATAATATACCTCAATACCTGATCCTGAACACTAATGATCAAACTTCAGTAGTCTGTATGTGTCTAGAGTCTGCAGATGACCGAGAGGAGAGCAAATGAGCAATTGAGCAAAGGCCAAAGGAGGGTGAAGATGGGGCCCCAGAACTGAAAACGGCGACCAACATAATCGAATTAGGAAGGAAATTACCAGGGGACGGCGAGGTTGGAGTGCGTCTGTGCGTGCACGGCGTCGGCGGCCAGCAGGTAGGGCTGGGACCTGCAAACTCTTCGTGATGGAAGAAAGGCGTCGAACGTAACAGGAAGGGAACCACGTCCAGCCGCTGATCGCTCGCTAATTCGCTATCTTTCCTTTTTTCAGAGGATCTCTTGCTATGTTTCCTGAGAACGATCTAATCGATCGCTGATCGCTGGCCGCTGGAATATCTTTCCTGATCGATGTTGCCTGTTGCCTTTCTTTTTCCTTTTTTGCCAATCGGGCCTCCTACTCTTGGCGCTCGGCCTACACACAAACGCAATCGCGCGCCGCTTATTTGCTGTGCTCGCTCCCGCCCGCTGGATTCTCGCGCGCTCGCTCGCACCTCCCGTACATACAACTATGGCTATTATCTAACGGATGGCATCTATCTAAAGTGGCAAACCTTTGTCAAGCCGTTAAAAAGCCAGAAGGTAAGAAAAATCTTGATTTTCACAATGCTCAGGCGGCGGCTAGAAAAGATGTGAAGAGAGCTTTCGGAATTTTGCAAGCCCAATTTGCTATTGTGAGAGAACCGGCTAGATTTTGGGATCAGAAGATGCTTTGGTACATAATGCACGCTTGTGTGATCATGCACAATATGATCATCGAGAATGAGCGTGGCTAAGATGTAGACTACTCTCAGTATGAGCTCTTGGGATATCCCGTGCGAGTGCGACGGAGGGCTGAAAGGGTGGCCCGTTTTGTTGCCTCCTATCATGTCATTCGACGTCCCGCAACGCATAATGATCTTCAGAAGGATCTCACTGAGGAGTGGTGGGCATGAAATGGACGACAAAGAGCATCATAATTTGTGCGTTCGTTATTGTATTGTTGAACTATTTGTTGTGTTTATTGCACTATTTGTTGTATTGAATGATAAACTGTTTGTTTGCGTTGTAATAAACGAAATTGAATTATTTATTTTTGTTTGTTTTGATCTTTTTACTGTTGTTTTCGAATGCATATGTTGTTTGTGTGAGAATCACGCGTGCTGCATTTTTGCGCGCTGCTGGAACGGAGCGCGCGCTGCATTTTTGCGTGGCTGCTGGAGCCAGCGTTGCGCGCCGCGCCAAACCAGGCAATGGGCATGCGCTAAAGCTGTTTTTTGCGCGCGACGCATTCGGCAAGCATCTCCAACCGGCGCCCAATGCGTGGCGCCCAAAAACTGGGTTTACAGCGTGCAAGTAGTTTTTTGAGGCGCTAGAAGACGTTTGCTCCAACAAGCGCTGTAAAATATGCAGCGCGTGAGTCCAGCGGTCCCAATCAAACGGTCTCATCCGCAGCAGTTCAGAGTTTGCAGCGCGCGCGACTGGGCGCACTAAATATGCTGCGCGCGATGCCTTTTTAATGCGCGCGATGCATTAGTTATAGTGCACGCGTGCTTTTTATGCGGCTACTAAAGACTTCAAATCAGGTCCGCGCACGCTAAAAACAACTTTTATACCGCGTGTTGCTTATGTAGCGCTTCTGTTGAAGATGCTCTTAGGCCATCTCCCATGGGCCGGGTTGGCCACACACATGACTGGGTCAAACAACTTTGACCTTCCACTCTTCGACGATCCTACATTGCGTGCATGCATGGTGCTAATATACCAGTGTATACTTACAGTACAAAGTACCATACGCAGACAAATTATCTAACATACACACACAAATAAATCTACAGTGTGATCTTGGCCGTGTAGCAGATCACTAGCAGTCCGCATGCATGCATGCAGTGCTAGCTAGCCCATGCATGCAGTTTTGTTTGACACAGATGCACTTACAATCAGGGCCCACTCATGTAAAATCACATCAACACACCTAAACGCCGGATTAGACCTAACTGTAATGGATTACACCAATACGCGGTGTCATGTGCAACAAACCCATAGAAGAGGTATTCTGTGCAAGGAATGTATCCGGTGGACCCGTGCTTGTGGTACTACCGGTGCACCGGATGCCTTTAACTCATTTTAAAGTGCTTGATTTATTTATTTGAAAATGAAGTTAGCACATTCAAACAACATCGGTCTATGTTGTCGCAAAATTTTAAATCAAAATTTGAAATATTGCTCGAGGTACAAAAATAACAAATTCGATACAGAATAGTATATAACATAAGTTGGGCTTTAGATTTGGTTCATTATCACATTTATGTCAAATTTGTCATTTTTGTATCTCGTGCAATGTTTCAAATTTGACATGAAATGTTGTGTCGATGTGCTAAAAAAATCACATTTTTTCTCGTTATGTGCAAAAGCGACACCAATAATTGATGTTTGTGCAATTTTCTCGCTTTTGAAAGAACACAACATGGTTTGCCAACAGTTCGTGCAACACCAACTACTGATGCCTCGGTTCCGAGAGCGCCTATACCAATACTTGTAGCGTCGTTCCATGATCTAGCGCTTATGTGCCCCCACTCCTGGCCTGGCCCATGAACTGTTTCCTCACTTGGGTTTTTTCCTGAATATTTTTTCAGTTGACTGGTTGACCGGTGACTCGTTGACCGTTGGTAATTGTAATTAAAAAAATTTAATTTTTCTAAAAATGGGAAAAATTTCACAAATTTAAAAAATCCAGATTTTTAAAAGTTTACGAAAATGAAAAAAGTTCACAAACTTCAGAAAAGTGTGAAATTTGAAAAAAGATTGGAAATTGGAAAAAATCATAACATCTGGGAAAAAGTTCATGAAGATTTGAAAAGGTTCACAGTTTACTGATTTTTTTGTGAAATTGATAAAAAGTTCACAAAAAATTGAAAAAATCATGAATTTGAAAAATGTTCTTGAATTTGAAAAACGTTCACAAATTTAAAAACAAATTTGAAAACATTTCACATATTTTAGAAAAGAAAAATAAAACGAATATAAAAATAAAAATGGGAAATTATAGTACCAAAAAGAGAAGAAGACCCGGTCCAAAAAGGCGAAACAAAAAAGAACCTTCTCGCAGCTTCCCAAAACATGTTGAGAAACTTCCCGGAGCTTCCCAAATCCGGAACGAGACCCTGCTCAGTGCCTAAGAAGGGCTGGCCCATTCTGCGAGCTATCGATTTAGGCGTGGGTACATAAGAGTTAAATAGGAAATGGCCTCGGTTTCCTCTAGTGAACGGGTCAGCTGGCGGCACTAGCCATTGAAGATGAAAGTTACCTGGGGCAAGCACATGATCCCTGCATCTCCTACTTTAGGACGTCTCCGATTGCTGATTTACCAGTTATCGATGAGACCTTGACGCTTATGACGTCGCTTCTTAGTGTTTTTGTAATTTGATGCACACCCTCTTCATCCTAGGATTGGGGCATTACGTTTTTGGAACTTTCTAGATGCTCCACAGGCTGGTTTTTCTTTTGTTTTCTTTTTGTGGTTTTCCTTCTAGCCTTTTATTTTTGTTCTTTTGTTTTTTTTTCACTTCTTCGTTTGTTTTTACGTTTTCATTTTTCAATCTTTTAAAATACACAATATTTTTATGAAATCCATGATCTTTTTTGTCAAATTGTGAAATTTTTAAAAATCGATGAAAATTCTCAAATCCACGAAGAATTTGTGTTTTTTTATGAAACTTATGATTTTTTTTCCAAAACGATGTATATTTTCAAATTCACGAATAATTGTGATTTTTTTCAAGTTTTGTGAACTTTTTTTAAGATTGTGAACTTTTTCAAGTTCACGAATATTTTTTCCTTCTTGTTCGCTTGCACGGTGAGTCAATGATACCTAGCACGCGTGCTAGTTTTGGTTGGTGCATTACATTTTTGGAAGTTCCTAGATGTTCCCCAGGCTGGTTTTTATTTTGGTTTTTGGGTTTTCCTTCTAGCCTTTTATTTTGGTTCCTCAGTTTTTTTTCACTCCTTCTTTTGTTTTTACGTTTTCATTTTTCTATTTTTTCAATATTTTAAAATCCACAATATTGTTTCCAAATTCACGAACTTTTTTTGCCAAATTTGTGAACTTCTTTTAAATTGATGAAAATTTTCAAATCCACAAAGAATTCATGTTTTTTGTCAAACTTATGTTTTTTTAAATCTATGTCCTTTTCCAAATTCACGAACAATTTCAAATGTGCAAACTTCTTTGAAAAATTGTGATTTTTTTAGTTTTGTGAACTTTTTTGAAGATCATGAACTTTTTCAAGTTCACGAATATTTGTAAAATTTGTCAACTTTTTCAAATTCGTGAACTTATTTTGTATTCATGATTTTTATAAATTCATTTTCCCCATTTTGAAAAGTCAACGGCCAAACGGTCAGTAGTGACAGTCAAATAGTCAAAAAAATTGAGACACTTCAAATAGTCAAATGAATGACAAGCCAAGCGACCATCGTGCCTGATGGACCGGCCCAACCGTCCATGCCCGTGAGCATATTTTAAAAAATAAAAAGATAAGATAAAAATAAAGCGAAGATAAAAAATAAAAATGAAAAATGAAAGTACCAAAAAAAGAGGAGACCCGGTCCAAAAGCCGAAACAGAAAAAAAATGGTTGGCAACCTTCTCGCAGCTTACCAAAACCTGCTGAGAAACTTCTAGGAGCTTCTGAAAACCGGGACAACACCATGCTTGGTGCCTAAGAAGGGCCAGCCCATTCTGCGAGGCATCGATTCAGGCGCGGGTGCCAGTTCACAGAAAAGCCTGTAACTAGCGCATAAGGCCTTGTACAATGGGAGGTTCTTAGAGAGGTGCTTAGAAAAATAAACCGAGTTTTTCTGAAGCACCGGTGCCTATTTCTATAAGAGAGACGCTTAGTTAAGGTTTACTCTATACAAATAAGCACAGGTGCTTAAAAAAAACCTGATTTATTTCTTTAAGCATCTCCCCTAAGCACCTCCCATTGTACAAGACCTAAGAGCCGAATAGGAAATGGCTTCGGTTTCCTCTAGTGAGCAGGTCCATTGGCGGCACTAGCCATTGAAGATGCAAGTTACCAGGGGTAAGCCCGTGATCCCTGCATCTCCTCCTACTTTAGGACGTCTCCGATTGCTGATCTGCCAGTTAGCGATGAGGCCTTGACGCTTGAGGCCTAGGGCGTCACAGAATGTTCATCAACATCTTATAGTCTTCTGCACATGTGCAGTCTATTTCAAGGGTCTAAGTGGCCGGTTCCTATTTTAGCTTATGGGCCCGCTGCTTATTGTTTTTGCAATTGGACGCACACCCTCTTCATCCTGGGCAACATCCATTTTTTTTCTTCTCATTCACTTGCACCGTGAGTCAACTATACCTAGCAGGCGTGCTAATTTCTGTTGGTGCATCACGTTTTTGGAAGTTTCTAGATGCTCCCTAGGCTTGTTTTTATTTTATTTTTTGGGTTTTCCTTCTAGCCTTTTCTTTTTGTTTTTCGGTTTTTTCACTTCTTCTTTTGTTTTAATGTTTTCATTTTTATATTTTTTGTCAATCTTTATAAATCCCCAATATTGTTTTAACATTCATGAACTTTTTGTCGAATTTGTGAACTTTTTAAAATCAATGAAAATTTTCAAATCCATGAACAATTTATGTTATTTGTCAAATTCATGAATTTTTTTTCAAATCGATGAACTTTTTCAAATTCACAGACATTTTCACATGCATAAACTTTTTTAAAAAATTGACATATTTTTTTTACTTTTGTGAACTTTTTTTAAAAATCATGAACAAGTTGATGAATATTTTTAAAATTCGTCAACGTTTTCATGATTTTTTAAATTCATTTTTGAAAAGTCAATGGTCAAAGTCAAACGAATGATAAGCCAAGCGAGCATCGAGCAAGATGTCGATCGAGCTATCGGTCGAGCGCTTGCTCGTGCCTGATGGACCGACCTAACCGTCCATGCCCATGAGGGCCGGCTAGCCAAGTGGCACATAAGGGCATGTACAATGGTTCTATCTTAAGACTGCCACGTAGGATAAATGATGAGGTGGAGGAGAGAGAAATCATAAGAGAAGGCTTGTCTTATCTTATTTAAGAGAAGACAAGAGATGATCTCTTAGCACAATTTGTCTCACCATGTTTTTAGGAACAATTAATTATTGAAGATAAGGCTAAGAGATGACCCATTGTAGACATATTTTTTTGTCATCTTTAATTACATGCAAAACTTAAGATAAGACTATCTTATCAACCATTGTACATGCCCTAACACGGACCTCTCATCGGACGATGAAGGCGCTCAAAACAGAAATGATCAGACTCCGGTGTTTATTGTTGTGGGGGGGGGCAGAGGTCACTGCACCTGAAATGGCGGTGGATCCGAATTCCACTCGAAGCAACGTTCCCATGTAAAATGATCTCATCCATGTTAAGGGCATATACTACGGTGCTATCACAAAAAAATGATGCTACCTTAGGAGTGTCACGTAGGATAAATAATTAAATACTAAGGTCGAGGAAAGAGAAACCATAAGAATAGACTTCTCTTCTCTTATTTAAAAGATGACCTCTTAGCACAATTTGTTTCATCATGTTTTAAGGAATAGCTAGTTATTAAATATAAGGCTAAGATTTTCCGTAAAAAAATATAAGATTAAGATATAATCTATAGACATACTTTTTTGTCATCTCTAAATTACATGCAGGACTTAAGATATAACCCTAAGGGCATGTACAATGATGCTATCTTAGGAGTGCCACGTAGGATAGATGATGAGGTGGAGGGGAGAGAACTTCTAAGAAAAGGTTTGTCTTTTCTTATTTAAGAGAAGACAAGAGGTGATCTCTTAGCATAATATGTCTCACCATATTTTTAGGAATTGCTAGTTATTAAAGATAAGGTTAAGAGATGACCCATTGTAAACAAAAAAAATTTGTCATCTCTAAATTACATGCAAGACTTAAGATATGACTATCTTATCAACCATTGTACATGTCCTAATGTTTCACTTGCTACTACTGATCGTTCCGTTCCCAGCCGCTGGTAGTTTCCACAAGACGTGCGCTTCGTGAAATCCAACCACCCATCCTACCCCGCCGGATATCCAAAACTTCAGTAAAAGCATCGGCTGAAGGGATTTTTCGCCATTACAGGAGTTGGCGTAAGTTTCAGTTAAAACCGATGTATGTGTGTCATCTATTTGTACTACCAGGCAGTACCAAAATACATTTTTCAAGGCAGGCAACCGGAGCATCTTATCAACTGAAAAAGTGACCTCAGCTTGATCTGTACTATCTATCTCTGAATAGATTGTCACATGCCAGTCTCTAGCAACAGACAACATTGGACACAATCCATTTATTCAAGCTTCATCCTGTTGTTCTGCCCCAGTCGTTTGTTGCTTTTTCTTTTGGATAAATATCATCACTAGTCAATCCCGTGGGTTCTGAGTACGACAACCTGCTTATATCAAATGCTTAATTACTTGCCTGCCCAAGCATTAACACTTTTAAGGATCATTGGATCAAGAACATAACTTGGCTCAAATTTAGCGTCTTTTACAGTGAGCATTTACAAGGACCAAGGGTGAAAATAGAAAGAGGCGTCGGGCATATGAACATTTAGGATGAACATGATTTTGTTTTTGCAGGATCAAAATATATATCATAAAAATCAGTTCTTGAAGTATGTAAGCGTTAGCCGTTAACCCATAAAAATGTAGCCTTGAAGGTGTTTGTCTAAGAATTTAGGAACTAGTCGCAGAAGGAAAATGCAAATATCACATATTATTACCAATGGTGCACATTGACACTCGATTAGACAGTACGCACGTGTTCATTAGCAAGCAACGAGAAACCAGGGAGAAACTGAGCAGATAGTAGGCCTGGTATTAAACAACGGCATCAACTGTCGAGGTACCAAAAATGGTCTGACAGACTGGAGGACCTGCAGCGAGTTTGACAGTTAGCAATTGCAGTAGGTAAACCAAGACTAATGAATTGCAAAGAACATCAACCCCAGCAGGGATTGCATTTATAAACTATCAGGCATATGTAACAGTCACTTAATGTGAAGCAACCAAAAAAATTTGCACGGAGAACATAAGGGAAAGATATTTCCATCTGGATCGTCTGAGATACACTGAGAGGATAATTAAAAATGGGGCTAAAATTCTTTTCTAGGAGGATGCCTGCGCGAATAATTTATCCTTTCTTCCATTCAATTTCCAAACAGATAACTGCTAGATATCTTAAAAATTCTGCATGGAGTTCAGTACAGAAGAACTCTGCTGGGAGAGACAACAGAACAGTATGAACCATTGAAAGATCTGGTTGATGCAGTGAGTCTCGGTGAAGAGGAAAACAGAGTGCGTTGGGCAAATGGGAACCAAAAAATCAATGTTGGATCTTTATACCTTCAACTGAAAGAGAGGGCCTTGGTGAACTACATATTCACGTGGAAACTTATAGTTCCCCCAAAACCAAGGTATTCTTGTGGCTGATGCTTAGCGTTTTAACGCTTCAGCAAAAAAAAAACTTGAGGAAGGAGTTCTGATGCTGAAGATGGTCGCCCAGGTAGCTTATGCTCGAATACATGGATGGGCACATGTGGTTGGGACATTTGCAAGTTGCACTTTTATCTTCCTATGCGTTTTGGAGATGTTTTGATCCTTGATCTAAGTTGGTTCCTGTAATAACTAGATTTGGGCTTTCTTATTAACTTTGTCAAGCTAACTAGCACGCATGGGTCTGAAGCAGCTACTTGCTCGATCGTATTGGGGAAAATAGAGATATAGGGGGGATCAATTAGCCATATTTCAGTATTTCACACACACGAAAATGACTTGGTAAATTTGGCAGCGACACGCAGAATAATCCCTTCATTCTGAAATGGTTTCAACACAAGCATAGTTTCATACAACTATGTAACAGTCAAAGCTTCTTGACTAGAATTTTATACGCATCGACAAAGAAGCTAGTAGGCTCACAGTGGTCCCAATTCAGAAATATTGCATTTCAAACAAAATACATACATATTGCGGCTCACTAATCAACAGTCTTCATAAGAAAGGCACCTCGTTGACAACATAACCCTCTAGTGTTGGAAAGAAGCTATGCGGAATAAGAGACTGTTTGAGCTGAAATTGAGTAGGCCAAACACATTGGCGATGGAAATTGGCAACCAACTTGCCATCCATGTCAACTTGAAGCAGCCACTCGGCAAGTTTGACCAGCACGATCAACTCACCATCCCCAGGCACGACCACCACATCCCAGTATTCATCATCATCAAGACTTTCACACCGCACCCTAACCTCTGTAATTGGCAATTTAATGTGGCACGGTCCAGACCTCACTTTCATAGTCCTGCAACACCCAGATGTCAGCTGTCATATCTCCACGATTAAAGCTGAACATTCCTAGCATGGCATCCATCTCAAACAGGTCAACACGATCAATCAAGTGATGAACAACCGGGGCACGCATCAGCCCGAACGACTCGGCTGCGGTGTCGAACACCATTACCATGATGCTTTCATTCCCATGCTGCATTTGTCTTGTGCTCCACTGCAAGCAACCACGTAATTGCACAGATAAAGTTGCCCAATCCCAGCTCCTTGGCATTGTTAGGATGATCTCCACCGCGTGGGCCCAACGGCCCACCGGGCTCTTAGATCCGCGCCCTGATCGGGGGCGCTCAACCCACTATGGGTGACGGGCCCCTGTCACCTGCACTATATAAAGAGGTGGGGGCCGGCGGCTCGGATCATGAGGTTCGTCGAGCGCCGTACACCCCACCT
>NW_024119984.1:0-21964 GCF_003073215.2 Triticum urartu
ACCATTGCATCATACATGGATTTGACCGAAAATTTGCCATTCTGATGCAAGTTCCATCAAAAAGTGTCTAGCTCATCTGACAGTTGAATGTCCTCCACGCGAGTGAGTAATTCATTCCATGCTGCCAGACGAGTGCCCAAAATATCCCTACGGAAAGAAATATCGGGGTTTTCTTGTCCTAAGACTTGTTTGATCGTGATAAATTTATGTCTGACAATCCGGTACAAGCTCGGATATTGCACCATTAGTGAGTTGTTCCCTAGCCAGGTATCTTCCCAGAAACGAACCTGAGAACCCTCCCTAACCGAGAAGGTCCCAAATTGGAAGAAGAAATCCTTGGCCTTCATGACACCACTCCAAAAATGTGAAACCCCAGGTTTCCAATGAACTTGAGAAATGGCATTGGATCCCACATACTTGTTGCGAATGATTTCCTGCCATACTCCATTCTTAGTGAATAGTTTATACACCCACTTGCTGAGAAGAGCGATGTTTTTAATCTCAAGGTCTTGGATTCCCAAGCCCCCTTGACTTTTAGGTCTGCATAATACGCTGCACCTAGCCAGTCGATATTTCTTGGTTTCGTTATCACATTACCAAAAATATGGATCTAAAGTAGTCTAGACGTTGTAGAACCCCTTTAGGCAGGTGGAAGAATGATAACATATATAAAACCATGTTGCTTAGGACAGAATTGATCAAGATCAATCGCCCCCCCCCCCCCCAACACCAACAAGAGTTCGGCCTTCCAACTTGCTAATCATTTCTCAAGTCTCTCTTCCACATGCTTCCACTCGGCGATAGTTAAATGCCGATAGTGTATGGGAATACCCAGATACCGAATCGGAAACTGCCCGAGCTGGCATCCAAAAATATCAACATACTCAGGTGCTGATTCTGCAATATCACCAAAGCAAAAAAGTTCGCTCTTATGAAAATTAATTTTGAGACCAGAAAGTTCCTCAAAAGAACATAAGAGCAGCTTGAGATTTCTTGCCTTATCTAGATCAAGATCCGTGAATAGTACCATGTCATCCGCATATTGTAGAATAGATAGACCATCTTCTACCAAGTGTGGAATGACCCCACTAATTTGACCATCTAGCTTAGCCCGTTCAACAAGGGTAGCTAGCATGTCGGCCACAATGTTAAACAGAATAGGAGATGTGGGGTTGCCTTGACGAAGCCCCTTCCTTGTCTGAAAATAGTTGCCAACGTCATCATTAACTTTTATGGCCACACTACCTCCAGAGATAAAGCTCTCTACCCAGCGCCACCGTCTTTATGAAAACCCCTTCACGCGCAAGGTTTGCAACACGAAGGGCCACTTAACTTTATCGTAGGCTTTCTCAAAATCAATTTTAAGAATGGCACCGTTCAACTTTTTCCGGTGCAATTCATGTACAGTTTCATGCAGGATGACCACTCCATCTAATATGTTGCGGCCTTGCATAAATGTTGTTTGAGTGAGTTTTACAACATGGTCAGCTACACCATTCAACCGATTAGTCGCTATCTTCGTAAAAAATTCAAAACATACATTCAGAAGGCAAATCGGTTGATATTGTTGAATACGACTAGCCTCCTTAATCTTAGGCAATATGATAATTTCCCCAAAGTTTAAACGAGAAATATCAATGTCCTCGGAATGCAGTTGGTTAAACAACTGAACCAAGTCTGCCTTAACCGCGTCCCAAAAGCATTGGTAGAACTTTTATTATTCATAGTGAATAACTTAGAACACGCATGTTTGTGCCACATCGTTTGTGGCACACCGGTGCCCTCGTGTGCATCTCCAGTGCTTCTTGATGGCGAAGAGAAGGAGGAGGTGACAGAGAAGTGAACACGGGAGCGGGAGACATGCCGTGGGCAGGTGTCTGCCGAGCTGCCCACTTGCCGGTGTTAGTTGAGTACGGAACTGCTGGGTGTCGCGATGCTAGAGCGTGGCTGCAGGTGGCGGTGGGGCCCAAATGCAGCGGGGCAGAGGGGTTGGCATGGGGGACAGGATCGCCGGGAGGTCGCCGCGGCGGTGGCCATCACCTGGGCTGAAATAGTTCGGCCCGCTGACCGTAGCCCACCTATCGGTGAGCACGGCCCGTTGATCGTGACTGTGCATGCACGTTCGGCAAACTGTTTGTTTACTCGCATTGTGTGCTGCCGCATGGCATGTGCGCACACAATGATGAGCACATTCAAAACATGCCATCACTACTAGGGAAAAGACTAGCAGCAGCGCGGGTTCTAGGTATATCAGTAGCGCGGGGACCGGCGCGACTAGTAAGGTGCTACAGCTAACCCGTAGCAGTAGCGCGTGCACACCCGCGCTACTGCTATACAAGTGTATCAGCAGCGCGCTTTGTGGAAGCTCGCTACTGGTAATACGTCTAGCGCGCTTTTCCTGGACGCGCTACTGCTACTGTGGCACTGCTGCTAACTTTTCTCCACTCGTTACTGCTAATTTTAGTAGTTTTTGTTTTTTTCCTGCATATTTGTTTTGTATTTGAACAGGCTTTATACAAGAATATTTAGTAGATACAAATGTCATCATGATACACATACAAATGGCTGCGGGACCACAAATGTAATCATAGCATATACATACAAATAGTCTCATCATAATCATCATCCAACACAAAGTGGTATCTCGTCATCATCTCAAAAATAGCGATACATGCAAGTCTTGAATACTTGCAACTACAATGTCATCCATCTAAACAATGGTATACACGAGAAGAGCTATCACTATGAGTGCGAAGGGAACTATGCAGTACATGAGGCGGCGGTTACGAGTCCTCTCTCGCGCTAGCGTGAACCTCAAGTAACTAGCTTCGGCTTCTTGTCTGGTTTTGAAGCCTTTATGGCTGGCGCCTGAGACCCCATTCACTTGCGCCTGACACTCAGGCCACTCGTTGTACACCCCGGAACCTTCCCTTTGTACACGACATAGCACTGCCATCTCGCCATCAAGAAACTAGGTACCTGTCAGAGATGCATGTTCATCAAGAGGATGCACAATCATATGCAACAAAATATATTAGAGCAACTCGAAAAAGAAAGGGTTAATTAGCAACTACATGCAACATACAATACGCAAACTAATTAACTAGAGGTACGCAGGTCAACGTACCCAAACAAACAAAGTAGCGTTACGCAAGTTCGGCAGGGACCGTGGACATCACAAAGTTTCATCGCTACAGAAAGTATACAAGTTCAACCGACACATATCATCATCATCGGCATCGTAAATCACTAGAAGTTCCATCTTTCCATATCATCGAGGATGGACCCTAGCTTCTTGAACGGCATGAGGTCTTGACGTTGCATGCCTATGCGAGTTCGGACATCAGCTCGCGATATAGGGCCGTGGTGGAACATCCCCTTCTGATCGACGACTTCTTTCATGATGGTCGTCGCAATGTCCCTTTGGATGCGAAAGAAGTCATCTCTAAGTTTATAATCCACTTCTCCATGATATTCTAGCCACTTGTGGATATGTTCATCATTTCTGCTTGTCATGCGAAGCTTGTGGTGATCCGTGTTGAACTCAATCATGAGATGGAGGATGTAGAATCCATCATTCTTGCTTGGTTTTGGGACATGGATGCAGCAGAAGTTAGTTTTATGCGTGAAACCCATCTTCTTGTTCCTTTGTTTTCTGATCTGCATGTGGCCACCTCTAATGTTGAAGCCTTGGAGAGCATCATCTAGAATATTCATTATGTGGGTGTAGTCCTTCTTCTCGTAGTCTCTGGAAGGGTCGAAATACACGGCGTGGGAGACTCGCGGGTAAAGAACGATAAGGACGGCGTGCCCGTTGCTGCGGGGAAAAGACACCTCAAATTATTCTCCATATGAGCGAGAAGGAATGATTGAAATGTACGAAAGGGTTATCCAGAACTGACTTACTTTGGGTGATAAGGCAGGAGGACAATTTTCTGGTCCTTATTCTGTACCATGAAGTTTTGGAGGTAGTCCCTAGCAATTTCACGCTCAAAGTCGACGAGACTCAAGAAAGACTCGTGCATGTAGTATGGATCCGTCACGCAGATTTGCGAGACTTCTTCTCTCTTCATGACGGAGCTCATATGTAGCGCAAAAAGGCGGACGATTGTAAAATCGAGCTGCCTTGTCAGAAACATCTCAAAGATATGGTCAAACCGCAGGAAGAACACCTCCGCGGGTCGTGTGTCGACGTAGAACTTTCCCTCATGCACACGAGCCGCGTATGTCGGATATCCTGGATCCTTCGAGGCTAGTAGGCTTTTCTCAGTCGACATCACTTGGTCGTGCAGTCTCCTGAGATCCCTTGATAGTGCCTCCAGCGGTTTCGACGGTAGCATCGGCTCGCCTGTGAGATGGAACATGGCCGCACCTTTCACGGGTACACGCTCTTCAGAATGCATCGTTTGGCTGCTATGTGCTTTGGCTTGTTTGGAGGCAGCTATCTTCCCCGATCTCTTTCTCTCCTTTTTCTTGGGCACACCTTCTAGACCCTTCCTTAACCCCTGCCCCAGTGTTCCCGGTCTATGCACTGTACGACCCCCGGCTAGTTGAGCCTGTGTTGAGGCGGCATCTTCAGGCGTGTCCTATGAGGATTTCATGAAGAGAGACTTTTTGCAATCCCTGCTACGACCTTCCTGCCCGGGCAAATCATCCATATCCTCATTAGCATGCTGATAGACCAATTCGTCATATGGTTGACTCATCATATCTATGTCATGGTCATACGCGTTTGTATTGAAGAAACCCATTGGGTCGACCTCCGTGTCATCATTCATTCTATGTTCTACAAGACCGATTACATCAGCCAGTACTATTGCACCCCCTTCATCACCCCCGATCCCGAGTTAAGTAAACACATATGTTATTTCAGTCAATTTCAACACCCCCGATCAAGGCCCAGTAAAGAGAAAGTTCTTATATTATGGAACCCCAAACCAATAAAAGCACAACAAACAATTGCATGGCTGCTTCAGCGAGCTGCTACTAGCACTAGACATCTTCCTGTCTGCGTGAGCACACATTATACATGCAAATCACAACATAACCATAACAATGTATGTATTCTTTGCTTTCACACATATATTAGTTATAAGGATAAATAGATGGATAGAAGCGGGAATTAAAACATAATTCTAATATATGTATTTACGCAAATTTATTGGAAATCAATGTATTACATGAAAACTAAAGCATATATATTTTGACAAATTTAAAAAATGTCCATTCAAATTAGTGAATTGGACAATCCTGAACTGAAAAAGGGCAAACCATAAAAATAATAAATTTTGATTGAAATTGAACAAAAGGCAAAAATGGAGAATGAATTTTAATATAAGGAAGATAAAATCATGGGAGTGGTGTTACTCTAAAAGAACGAATTTAAAAAATGAAATCTAAGAAAAAATATTTATAGACATGGTGTTACCTCAAAAAATAATGAATTCTAGGTGTTGTGTTAACAAAGGAAATTAACAAAAAAAACAATTCTTTGTATGGAAGAATGGTTTAACCATAAGAGAAACAACAACAGAATTAAGTTGGGTCATGCAACATATAGGAGAAATCCAATTGTCAAAAGAAATCGACTAAACATCAATGAACAAATAAAGAGAAAAGTCCACATTTCATCCTTGAACTAATCATTTAATTAAATTTACAACCATCAGCTTTAAAACCGGTTGAATTTCACCTTCAACTTACCACATAGCTCAAAAAACAACCCTTGACTAGGTTTTGGGTTGGTAAAATGGTTTTGACCAAGTCAAAGCTGACTGGGCTGCCAACTCACCAGCCACGCACGCTCACATAGGGTTGAAGCAAAAACACACATAAAGCAAAATAAAGACTAACATACTAAACCAACACAAATCACTTGGACAACTGAAAGAAAACAAAAGGAACACGAAAACTTAATATCACCATTAGACTTGCTAGAAAAACGAAACATGAATTTCTTAATATGAAATGAAGAGGGAGGGCGGTCGAAGCTACAACAAACATCTACTAAAAAACCAAAGGACTACCGTCGGACATACTAAGGCATACCTCACTAGTTTTGAACTAGCGGTGTGAAGCCCATCCGGTGTCGACTGAAACATGTCAGTCAACTACAGCCCAAAAATAAACACAACCACAGGAATAGACAGTTGCAAATTCGACCAAAGGATAGAAAATTTTCAGGAGTCTGATATATAGCAAAACCGTTATGAAAAACATTCCATTTCATTTGCTAGTCAGTGCTAGGCTCATCAACTAAAAAATGAATTTGCTAATTCAAAGAGTCAAAAATAATTATTATGAACCCAACCCACGAATTGAATTAGCACTCTTCCTCCATTAATTCTGCCCAAACGGCAGGGGAAAACACGGGCGATGTATCATCATTCCTGGCATTCTCTCCCCATCCTCACGCTGAACTAGGAACTTGAGAACAGGCAACTCTATACTTTACATCGCTAGAAAGGATCTCGATTCCTGGCTTGGCAGGTGTTGCTTTCCAACGTTTAGGGCTTGTAGTGCACTACTATGTTTCCCGTCGTGGGCTGCACCGATGGTATTTAATTCAGCAATGAGCTTACAGACCAGTGTAGTCGTGTATCTGGGTTGGGGCCCCTAAAATTTGCGGGCCCAGTGCGGCCACACAGGTGACGGACGCACATGGTCAGGGCCAGCACTGGCAACGACTCCACCTGCGTGGAAAGCAGCATAGGCTGAACGCGAGGATAACTTGCCATCTGGATCCCAAACCCAGCGGAGGGAGTCAACACCATCCTGTAGAAATCCGCTCATGTGGAAGTCGGTTTGAATAATGCCTTCATGACACAAAGAGCGTACAAGGTGCTCTTGAACCTTCCGTCGAGGGTAGACAATCCTGAAGGATTCATTTGTGTTCCTTTCCCTATATATCTTATTCCTACGTGTTGGTTGCATATAACATGAACTTGCCATGCATCTACATTGACATACTAGTAATAAAATCTCTACTGTGTTTTATGGAAGTGTAAAATATGGATAAGCAAGATAACGAAACAAAGTCTATTTCTTGCTCAACTGAACGCCGGATAGTGGATACTGTATATAGGAGGAAGCGAAGTGACATGGTTGTACGTGCACTACATCAGCGGTACTGGGCCCGCTGACGTGGTTGTACGTGCAAACTCAGCGACCGCTCGTCGTGGAGGCCTGGAGGGAAGCGAGATGACCTGGCCGCTGGGCATACCAGCACATGTCTAAGCTGCCATGGGCCCTGTTAGCATTTGTTCTAGGTCGAGACCAGGTGTGCATGAAAGTGTTCGTTCCCTTAAGTTCAGACCACTGTGACTCGTTGTCAGTGTCAAGTGTCAACTGAGTCGATTCCTCACCATCAAACTAGTTTGTGTGTTCATCTCCTGGCTGCCGGACAGGCTTAGTTAATTAATCGATTGGTGTCATCATCATCTCGAGCGGAATCTGCCCCTTGTGATCTCCAAGGAGGCAACTTCAGTGCAACTTGTCGATAGTGACCTCACATTATATTACTGTGTGTTCATGAAAACTACATTCACATATAGTCCATGGGTAGTGCAATTATCAAGGGATTTAGAAAAGCAAAGCATCGTTTGCTCCACGTCGCACCACCTTTGCAACGACTGAAATACAAATGTAGGTTGAGGATTGCCTCGTGCATACGCAATTGCAACCCGAGTAGGTAGTACAACATTATTTTACCTTAATCTGAGTGCACGGGCGGCTTAAGCTAATCGTAGTGCTTTCATTTTATGAAAACAGCTTATTGGTTGGTTCAGCTAGCTTAACCAGGCTATCCAGAGCCATCCAATCGGAGTGCAAGCTCTGATCATACAGCTGTGGCTTCTGCAAGTGGTCTGAAATAGGAATTCTTTTTCGGTGTTCTTTTACTATGAATGGGTAGATCTGCCAACTACAAGATATTTGAAGCAGTATGCCGTACTAGCATTTGATTGTTGCTCCATGTTACAGTATCATGAAGTTGATTTGCACTATAAAGAAAGCATTTATGTCTACATCATGGTGGTTTGATATTTTTAAAACCAAGATTTGCTGCATCTTGCTTTTGGTACGGTCACACACAGCTATTCAAAGCTCATCATTTATCTCCTAGAGCACATCGATGTAACGCACCGACTGGGCCATGTAAAGTTTATTTTGAAAATAAAAAGATTGTCTTCACCTTTTGGGCTGCATATTTTAGATGGAAGGTATACACATCAGATGAAACATACATATATTCATAAATTGTTCGTAATATCTAATGGTTCCTCTATGTTCCTAGCTGTTACTTACGTTACAGACCGCTAGTTTGGAATTCACATTTAGATGACCTTCCACTTGATTACTGTAGTTTCATATGAGCAAATAAAAAAGGATAGTCCTCTCTTAGCTCCACGACATGTAACATGTTAACCTCTTTGGTTGTAGCACAAATCAGAAATGAGCAATATGATCATATATGTTTAGAATACACACTCTGCATTGGAAATCATGCAAAAATCATATATGGTTTTCAACATGCGCAATCGGTGAGCCCGTGCAATATGGAACTTTGAGACCTTGCAAAAAATTGTCAAAACCAACTTTACGTTTGAGCAAGTAGCTACTCGGGTTCCTAATATTCAGGATTAGGCATCAACCTCACTCTGTCGTACCGTCATTGACAAACCTAAATTTTGCACTTGGCCAAACTATTTGGCATGCATTGTGGTTACCGTTAAAACATACAAGACACACGTGAAGTTGTTCGAAATAACTCATGGGTAGCACAAAGAGCTGACAAGATAATTGTGACTATCTCATCGGGGTTGGCACTATAAGGAATCACATACTTGCCCCCCCCCCCCCCCAATGTCTCCTATTCTTGTGTGTTGTCGGCATGTATTTGGGATTCTGGTCATTGCTCTCCCATGTTGATGTGGATTTGCCAGGTACATTGACACACATACAAAATAAAGATATTTGTACCAAAGTGTAAAATATGGATAAATGAGTCCTTGGTGGTATACGAACCACTTGTTCCTTGCTTTGATAAGAAAATATTAAGCCTATTACAAAATCTTATAACATGTTTATTCAAATTCACGTGGCCGTATTCCTTTACTCTAGATTTGTTCGATACTATTGATGACAGATACACATTTCATAGGATATACAATGAGAGTGTGTTAATATATATCACCGACTAAATATGTCTTGTGTAATCACTAGTACAGAAGGGTGGTTATTCAAACGGTTCGGAACCCCAATTGTGTGCAATTTCCAGAGCCGTGTGGTCGAGTGGATTGCCGATTTTTTTTTTTTTGGGGGGGGGTCCATGCTCACCAAAGACAAAAAGTATGCGATGATGAAACCGCCCACATGTTTTCCAACTGATAAATCATCTGTAATTAGTTGGACAATTCATTCAATTCAATTTTGTGTGCTCGATGACATAATTATGACCCACATGAAAATCATTTGCAATGACCTAGTCATTGCAAACATTACATGTCATATGAAATGTGTGCGTTAACCATTTATACCACACACATCAATTGGAATAATCACTTGTATGGTAGATATGTATTGCACACGTGACATCACATATCTTCGTGTTTTCTGGTCATTATCTCTGTTTTTATGTAAATTTGCTATCTACATTGGCATACATACATGCAAAATAAAAAGTATGCTATCGAAGTGTAAAATATGGATAAATATATGGATTCGATTTGCTTCCTAGGGTTAAGGGATAAGTAGGAGGGGGTGAAAGGACTATTTACATTATTCAAGCAAAGGTTTCTAGATTTTACATTTGCAGAATTGGGTTGTAGCTTGCTGGTACAGATATGGTGATGTGTCCTTGACGGCTAGGGTTCAACTCTTATCATTAGTAAATTCTAGTTTCTCACTATTGTTTCCACCTTAATAAATTCAATGGGGGAGGGGTTCGATTCAATTTTAATTTTTTTTGCAATGTCCATGTGCATCACTTTTATTGTTCACACTGATTAAACTGGAAAACGTTTGCCTGCAAGAGGATCATTGGGTGGAATACTACTGTTTGTTACCTGGTTATGATATACCTGCTGGCATTTTACAGTGCGTTGTTTGAAGAGAGTGCTCTAGCCTGATGTACAATCCTGGCCCAATCAATCGCAGCAAGCCTAGGTAGTAGTTCTCCAGAGCAGTGGCCCAAGAAACAAACGAAGAATCTCAGACTGCTTGCGTTCAACGGGAAAGGACAGCCGGTGACGGCAAAGCACTGTCGAGGCGTGTAGGTCACTCAAGTATTTCTTAATACAAATGAGATGGTGGAGTTTGTTGTTTGCACAGATGAAGGTGATGTTATATATGGTAGAAAGCAGAAACAGAAATCACCGTCCATATACAAATGATGGTTGGTGTGCCATTTACTTGCAACTAATTTATTATCCATTTTGAATGGCATAGGACACGTTCGATTACCAGCACAGGCTCATTGAGTGGCAGACGACTGCTTGTTTTCTGGTTTTGATGAGGAAAATTAAGAATGTTCATAGTATTGTACAAGTTGTTTATTGCAAATTTTAATGATTATAGTTTTATACCCTAAATATGTGTTAGTGGTACTGACAACGCTTATATATACCATGGTGCATATGATTTATTTGAATATATATGACCAACTAAGATAGCTTGTTAACTATTCGAGGACCTAATGGTGTGCTCAGGCACACACAAATCATGCAAAAATAATGGTGTGCTCAGGCACACTACTAGGGAAAAGGCTAGCAACAGCGCGGGTTCTAGGTATATCAGTAGGGGGGGGGACCGGCGCTACTAATAAGGCGCTACAGCTAACCCGTAGCAGTAGCGCGTGCACACCCGCGCTACTGCTATACAAGTGTAACAGCAGCGCGCTTCGTGGAAGCTCGCTACTGCTAATAGCTCTAGCGCACTTTGCCTGGACGCGCTACTGCTACTGTGACGCTGCTGCTAACTTTTCTCCGCTCGCTACTGCTAATTTTAGTTGTTTTTGTTTTTTTTCCGCATATTTGTTTTGTATTTGAACAGGCTTCATACAAGAATATTTAGCAGATACAAATGTCATCGTGATAAACATACAAATGGCTGCGAGACCATAGATGTAATCATAGTATATACATACAAATAGTCTCAACATAATCATTATCCAACACAAAGTGGTATCTCGTCATCATCTCGAAAATAGCGATACATGCAAGTCTCGAATACTTGCAACTACAACGTCATCCATCTAAACAATGGTATACGCGAGAAGAGCTCTGGTTTTGAAGCCTTTATGGCTAGCGCCCGAGACCCCATTCACTTGCGCCTGACACTCAGGCCACTCGTTGTACATCCCGGACACTCGGCCCCCTCGTTGTACATCCCCGGAACCTTCCCTTTGTACACGACATAGCACCGCCATCTCGCCACCAAGAAACTAGGTACCTGTTAGAGATGCATCTTAGTTGGCAATTATTTCTTCAAAAGCTGTTTGTACATACATTTTTTGCAGTACATCTTAGTTGGCAATTACCAACAAGGAATTTGTTCGTACACTTTTTGTAGTTTACGATTTTTTTCTAAAAAGCAAGGAATTTTTAAACAACAAGAACTTTTTTTGAATTCATGTCCACAATTTGCAAACACAACAGTACTTTTTGAAATTTTGAGTAAAAATTTATAAACAAGAACTTGGCCCCCTCCATCAGCCGCAGACAACAATCTTAGGTTCGACGTACCACGTCGACAATCCGTGTTTGGAAACGCCCTCAAGATTTAAAATAGACTGGATCAAAGAGTTTGCTGTGCTGATTCCAAGGATTAGAAGTTCAAGGTTTGATTTAGTTTCCGTATAAAAGTTCAAGATTTGTTTTGGACTTTTTCCGTCTGTGCAGCACGCCTTTACACATGGAATGCTGGAGCAGTGTTGTCCTTGCTCTGGACCATCACACTGGACTGCTAGGACAAGAGGAGCAAACGGAGCACAAGTACTTTATCCACTTGCTCGACTGATTGAACAAGAATTTTTGGTAAACTGAGTTTTGTAAGAGCAGGCATGCAATCGTTATCCTCCCTTTGTATCCCCTTCGACCTTGACTGAGCAGATCCACATGAACAAAGGAGGTGTTTGTTTCGTCCAGTGGTAACGTAAACGTAAATGGGACCTGATTACAGACTGTTAAAGCACTGGACTGGGCAAACCTCATTTTGTTTGGTTCTACAGTATAAAGGAAACAGGTACCTAAACAGTGTTTGGTTTGATACAGTAACAGATACCTTTCCACGTACAGAACACAGCATGGGCTTTCACATGCATCAAACAAGCACATAATTTAGAAATATTTTTGCATTCATCCAATGCAAAGACATCTTTTAACCAGAATTTGGCTCCACTTTAACGATTACACATTTTTAAAATGAAAATGATACGAACTCGGAATTCAACGACACTTCGAAATAAACTACATAATTAGTCCCTAAAATTGTTTTTATATTATAGGATAAATAGAAAGGCCAAGTTCACAATCTTGCAAAGAAGCTTTGCTTTTCCATTGATCTTCATCTTCCACGCCACACCACTGATCCCATTTTCTGATGAACCTTGCTTATTTTCTCATCTGCCAATAAGCACGAGTTAAAATGAGGATAAAGAAACACACAAGCAACAACGAGTAATAAAAAAATTAAGAGCAACTATAACATGATTGTTCTTTCTCATCAACACTTTGACGAAGGAAAAGGTGGGAACCTACTCCATGCATTTCAACACTTTGACAAAGATAACAATAGGAAAATGGTGTATACTGCAAGACCAATGAAATGAAAATCACTCTCTTAGCTAACACAGACTACAATGGTGTATACTGCAAGAACATATACTAAAATATGGTGGAAAGGATGAGATCTACTCCATGCTTTTCAACACTTTTGACAAATATATAACAATAGTATTATATATAACAAAGGTACAATGGATCCAAAAAAACTTGCACATCAGAAGCCTAATTAAGTCATATATAAATACAACTGTTGCATATGGATAGGAAAATTGCATATCAGAAAACTACAGGAACAGTCAACCCGTATCTAGTTGATATGCATGTAGATATCACCGTCGATCTACTGTCACGCAAAGTTCCAAGTACCAGGATATGATTTCACACCAGAAAGCTAAAGAAGATGGTCCAATTGACAGCATGAACATGCATCGAACAAGACACATTCCTTCCTTTTTGTGACCAGCCAACCTAATTCATCTATTTGCCTAGTTACCTAACTAGAGAGATCAAGAACACATCAGAAAAATACAAAGGACAGACCACCAATTATACTCCACTAGTCATCCACTGATAAAAGAACAAGATCAAGAACGCATATTTTTTTACTTCAAGATCAAGAACAGATCAAGAATAGATCATTAATAGACATCAACCTATAACAAATCATTAATAGATCAAGAACACATTTTTTACTTCAAGATCAAGAACAGATGGAAATATATGCTATACATCAACCTATAATAGATCATTAGTAGATCAAGAACAGATCAAGGACGCATATTTTTTTACTTCAAGACCACGAATAGATTAAGGACGCATATTTTTGTACTTCAAGATCAAGAACATATGTATTAGTAACCCTAACCTTGTGATCTGCAGTAGGAGAGTGACGGAGGAGGAAGAGATCGATCCGGAGATGGGTGGATGGGCCTTGCTGCTCCTCGTACGCGGCTTCAATGGTCCACCCTCACCGGCATCGGAGGCAGCTGGTGTGGTCGTTCCTGGCGACTGGTGTGGTGAGGTCAACCCGGCGGCTGGACCAGGGGGAGAGGACCGAAGGGGGTCGAGGGGAGGTGGTGGCACGGCGGCGCTGGACTGGAAGGGAGGCGGCGGTGCAGACAGATCGAGGGGAGGAGCGAGTCGCGAGGAAGAGTGGAGACGGGGGCGGTAAGGAAGCCTTTACCTGTGGGGGGTGGGGGGTATCGTTTGATAACTGACCTGGAACTGATTACAGAGAAACGTGATTATGGAGGTGTCTCACCAAACGCTCGTAAGGGTATCCGTTTACACTGTAAACAGGTGACGGGCAGAATTTAATGAAACAAACACCTCCAAAAACCATCAATCACCCTGTTCTGAATTTTGGAGGCTGGTAACAGCTCTCGGACGCACTGTCAATAGTCACCGGCCCCTACAGCTTCCGGAAGAGTTGCCTGCTGAATGGTGTCCATTGCGGAGATGAGACACGGGAGATGCCCATTGTGGACACGGGCTGCGCGAATAGGCTTGTTGCCACAGGAGTGCGTGCCAATGGTGTTCTTGTCAACTATTGAAGATTTATTAGTGCATCCACATGGCAGTTTACCTCCCATAGAATCGAGCCTGAGTACTGAACGATCCTTGCACAATGAATTCTCCGATAACCGGGAAGCACTGTCCTCCATCTATCCTCCTTGTTCCCGAGGTCACACATTCCCTCGCCTCTTTCTCTCTATCTCTCTCTCTCTGTGTGCGCGTGCGCGCGTGCGCGGCAAATGTGCGTCAACTTACATTAGTCCAGCTTGCTTCTACTTGACCCAACACTGAGCAGTATATATAGATGGCTTTGTACTATTCATGGCTGGTTGCAATGCACCATGAGTGGTTTCGGTAAGAAAGTAACATGTGCATCCATCATCACTGTATAATCTTTTTAACTTCATATTCATGGCTGGGTTGCACTCTACATAGGAAAAAACAATCTGAGCTCGTTAACTGGGCAAAAGATTCTCTCTACTTATTTTCACTCATATACCACCGATGATGTAAGCAACTGAAAAATTAAGACAAGGCTGATCATGATGAGAGTAATTTCACGCACTACTTAATTTCATTCCTAAACCACCGACGATATACAACTTGTGAACATGCCAGTCATGAGTTGATGGGAGCATTGGTGGTGTATGCACCAAGGCCATGTGTGCAAACTACTAGTACATCCCATCATATCCGGTCTAATATCTTTGACAAGATCCGATTGGCCTTTCTTCTTGTTCATTAGTTGCCTTTCATCAGATCGATTGAAGGCAGTCGCCAATCTCAGATTCTTCTCATGATTTTCGTTGAATTGTGCATGATTTTTCTCCTTGGGAATGGCCCAGCCTGGTGGCCCCACCACAAGAAGCTCGTAGAGACATGGCCGGACCCTCCTGGCTCCCTCAACAAGTTGTCTAGTGCTGGCTCCTCGAGAAGCTGGCTAGCGCTGGCTCATAGAGAAATTCTGAACAGGTCCTAAAGTTACGCGTTGCAACCTTAGGTTACAAACCAAACACCACCTAATTGGATGTTGCTTGGCAAGGACGCGGGCACCCTTCAGAAGTTCGGATTGCTTGGCCTAGATACTGAACAAGGACGATAATATGGATGAATATTTCATTTTGTTTGGAAAGGATACAACATGTTTTGAAAATCCTAAAGTGTTTTGAGATTAAATAAACCGTACAGCTTTTCTCTTACAAAGAATTTTTTTGTTGATCTGCCATTCTTTACATCTAGAGATGGAGGATATACACATAGGATGAACCATACCCAAATAAGTAAATCATTCGTATAATTGGTAATCTAATAGTCCCTCCCTCTCCCGGCAACTACTTCACTTTCAAGAATTGTTATCATCTTCACATTATACGGGTCATACACATTGTAACTTTTCATCTATGCAAATAAAAATTCGTAATAGTCTTCTTGCTCTATATGATATTGTATGCTCATACTATTGGCTTTGGTTGTAGCACGAAATGAGAGCCAACATGGTAAAAAGGGTCTGTCCGAACTGAAGTTGTAACATATTATCGACATACGAAATATGTGTGCGAATGGACCATAGAATAGTACGACATTGAATAGCTAGCTCGATAGGATTCGGTCTAAACAATGCCTCTGGGTGGCCCAAAGTGGCAGACAAGATGGTCGTGACGCTTGGAATCGTGGTACACCCAGTAAGTCATGTTGTGGCTGTTTCTTCCCGTGTCTCCTGTTCTTACACATTGTCGACATATACAGTTTTAGTTTTGTAGTCATTCTCTCCTTGCTTATGTGGACTGGAAGCAACATTTATTATACAAATATACTTAAATGAAGAGTTGTCTGGCCGGAGTATAGTATTGACAAATGAGATGGTCGAGTTTGTTGTTTGCGCAAGTGAAGCTGGTGTTATATATAGTAGAAAGCAGAAAGTGAAATCACTATCCAACAAATGAAGGTTGGTGTGCCATTCACTTGCAATAGTTCTATTATCCATATTGAATGTCATAGGACACTTTCGATTACCTGCACATGCTCATTGAGTGGTAGACGATTGCTTGCTTGTTGGTTTTGATGAGGAAAATTAAGAATGTTCATAGGATTGCATGGTTTTTTTTTGAAAGGGAGGATTATCCCCAGCCTCTGCGTCCGGGCGATGCATTCAGCCATTTTGTTAATTATTCACAAAGACATTACAAAGTAGTACATCAGGTAGTCTGAAGCCACCATCTTAACAACATCTTTCGCTACTCCTATCCACTTGATGAAGGGGTGCCAATAGTCCGAACCTAATACCAAATAGACATAACACAGATGCCTAACATCTAAAGCCGGAGGCTCCAACCAAGCCACATACTGGGTTTGGAGCACAAACCTGTCCGACGCACTCTCATGTGTCATCACCGCCATCTTCCACCAATCCATCTTCAGAGTAGAAACTTACATACTGACCTTGCCAGGCCTCTCTGCCATCGACGCCACCATGACGCCAGACAGCATCCACCTCCCTGTGCTCATCCATCAAGATGCATTAGCACCCGATAATAAGCCGCATGATGCCGCCAAGACTCGTCGTCGTGGGCGCGGCAGATATGACTCCACACCACCTCATGAACTCGATCGCCACCATATATAGTGTTCCCAATGGTGTCCATCATCCACACAGCTCCCAAGGCGGCGCCTTCAAGAAGGAAACGATGCCAAATGCGCCGTAGCCACCCACTGAAGTTAGGGCTTTCACCCGGGAGAGAAATATCTTGGTGGAAGTAGAAGTATATCTGACGAGCGTCTCCATGGAAAAGAAAGCAGCGCCCTCGGGCGTCGCCTCCGCCGTGGACAAAAGGCCACACTAGGGATTTCTCTTGATCTGAATCCTCACCTCCAGCTCCAACCACATTGAGGATCAGCAAGTCTTGCGACCCAGATCCGTACAAAGAAGCACACCGAGCAGGGGACAAAGGCTACAAGGCGTCTCGATCCAGATCAGACACCTCTGGGTGAACCTGACTGTTGGGCACCCGCAGTGTCCCAATCAGTTGGACTGATCCAGAAGCTCCGCCGAATCGCTAGCAGAGGACTCCAGCGCCCCTCGCTGGCCCTTCCATGTAGTCGTCGACCAGCCACAAGTACGGGCTGTATCAGCTATCCCGCACGTCACCTCCAACATCCGCAGCACCAGTCCTGCCCGTCGACCCTGTAGCATCGCCGACACTGCCCACCACCATGTCGCCGCTACGCGTCGTCGCCGGAGACAGACGCCGCGCCGCCAGCGGCGCAGATCTGGGCAGGTACCCCCATGCCCATGGATGCCCTGCATCACCCAAACCTGCATGGGAGGGGAGGGGGCATACGCCAACGCCGTCCGGCACCCCGCACTCGACATCGGCCTTTCCAGCGGTGACGAAGGGAGGCACGGGATCTATGGCGGCCCGACATCTAAGATTGGGGATCCACCTGAGTCGCCCAGGCGGGGGCGATGCAGGACAGGCAACACTATGTTGCAACTTTTTTTTGATAAAGGACTTTTCATTGAATAGATATATCGAGGTGATACAATCGTACCGAAAGAAAGCCCGGCCTCTGCATAGCTAGATGCACACAGCCAAAAAGTCCAGAGCACCCTAAAAATAAAATAATTCGATACAATGACAAGCAATAAATCGTGTCCAGCCTAAGGAGTGGTAGATCCTATCCGTAAATCACACTGCCATCCATGGGGTTAGAAAACCTCCCTGGACGTATGCTCCAGCCTTGTAGACGCCATCATAAAAAGGTCACTGTCCTCCGGTTTCTACAGGATAGACCAAGTACGGAGCCATCGTTGTACAAATATGAATAACCTGCATAGAAGATGATACATATTTATTGTTAAAACCCACATCATTCCTGGTAAGCCACATTGCCCAGCATAAGGCCGCCGCTCCCACAAGAATATGTGCAGAAAATTGTTTGTCAATATCCCGCAACCAGTTGCTGAACATATTCCGTGCACTACGTGGTGGATATAAATTCGAAGTACTTGGACCATGGCCCAAACTGCCCGAGCGAACTTGCACTCAAAAAATAAGTGTTTGATAGACTCGTCATGTTGGAAAAAGACACATGTCTTGGAGCCATGCCAGTTTCGTCGTGCCAGATTATCTCTAGTTAGGATGACTCCTTTCTTTAGAAACCAGAGGAAAATCTTCATTCTTAGAGGAATTTTTAGCTTCCACAATTTCCTGTTATCTACTGGAACATCACAATGAACCATTGCATCATACATGGATTTGACCGAAAATTTGCCATTCTGATGCAAGTTCCATCAAAAAGTGTCTAGCTCATCTGACAGTTGAATGTCCTCCACGCGAGTGAGTAATTCATTCCATGCTGCCAGACGAGTGCCCAAAATACCCCTACGGAAAGAAATATCGGGGTTTTCTTGTCCTAAGACTTGTTTGATCGTGATAAATTTATGTCTGACAATCCGGTACAAGCTCGGATATTACACCATTAGTGAGTTGTTCCCTAGCCAGGTATCTTCCCAGAAACGAACCTGAGAACCGTCCCTAACCGAGAAGGTCCCAAATTGGAAGAAGAAATCCTTGGCCTTCATGACACCACTCCAAAAATGTGAAACCCCAGGTTTCCAATGAACTTGAGAAATGGCATTGGATCCCACATACTTGTTGCGAATGATTTCCTGCCATACTCCATTCTTAGTGAATAGTTTATACACCCACTTGCTGAGAAGAGCGATGTTTTTAATCTCAAGGTCTTGGATTCCCAAGCCCCCCTTGACTTTTAGGTCTGCATAATACGCTCCACCTAGCCAGTCGATATTTCTTGGTTTCGTTATCACATTACCAAAAATATGGATCTAAAGTAGTCTAGACGCTGTAGAACCCCTTTAGGCAGGTGGAAGAATGACAACATATATAAAACCATGTTGCTTAGGACAGAATTGATCAAGATCAATCGCCCCCCCCCCCATAAGACAAGAGTTCGGCCTTCCAACTTGCTAATCATTTCTCAAGTCTCTCTTCCACATGCTTCCACTCGGCGACAGTTAAATGCCGATAGTGTATGGGAATACCTAGATACCGAATCGGAAATTGCCCGAGCTGGCATCCAAAAATATCAACATACTCAGGTGCTGATTCTGCAATATCACCAAAGCAAAAAAGTTCGCTCTTATGAAAATTAATTTTGAGACCAGAAAGTTCCTCAAAAGAACATAAGAGCAGCTTGAGATTTCTTGCCTTCTCTAGATCAAGATCCGTGAATAGTACCATGTCATCCGCATATTGTACAATAGATAGACCATCTTCTACCAAGTGTGGAATGACCCCACTAATTTGACCATCTAGCTTAGCCCGTTCAACAAGGGTAGCTAGCATGTCGGCCACAATGTTAAACAGAATAGGAGATGCGGGGTCGCCTTGACGAAGCCCCTTCCTTGTCTGAAAATAGTTGCCAACGTCATCGTTAACTTTTATGGCCACACTACCTCCAGAGATAAAGCTCTCTACCCAGCGCCACCGTTTTTATGAAAACCCCTTCATGTGCAAGGTTTGCAACAGGAAGGGCCACTTAACTTTATCGTAGGCTTTCTCAAAATCAATTTTAAGAATGGCACCGTTCAACTTTTTCCGGTGCAATTCATGTACAGTTTCATGCAGGATGACCACTCCATCTAATATGTTGCGGCCTTGCATAAATGTTGTTTGAGTGGGTTTTACAACATGGTCAGCTACACCGTTCAAGCGATTAGTCGCTATCTTCGTAAAAAATTCAAAACTTACATTCAGAAGGCAAATCGGTTGATATTGTTGAACACGACTAGCCTCCTTAATCTTAGGCAATACAATAATTTTCCCAAAGTTTAAACGAGAAATATCAATGTCCTCGGAATGCAGTTGGTTAAACAACTGAACCAAGTCTGCCTTAACCGCGTCCCAAAAGCATTGGTAGAACTCTGCGGGAAAGCCATCTGGTCCCAGCGCGCCTTGTTGTGTTCCATCTGAAACACCGCAGTTCGAATTTCCTCCTCAGAAAATGGAGAGGTTAGGAATTCATTTTCCACTTCCGTAACTTGAGTAATGTCATGAGTAACGGATTCGTCCAGCTAAAAATTAGTTTCAGTTGAAGGCCCAAAAAGGTCTTTGTAAAATTTAGTGATAAAATTTCTAAGTGGTACGTCCCCCTCTATTCGGCCTTCCTCCTGGTCAAGGATTAATATATGCTTCTTTCTATGTCTGCCATTGGCTAGCTTTTGAAAGTATTTCATATTATCATCACCTTGCACCAGTGAATCTGCCTTGCTATGTTGGTACTATTTAATCTCTTCCTCCCGTAGTAGGTGGCCAATATGCTCGTTAAGATTGCTTTTTTGCTCAATCTCAACAACAGACAGAGGCCTCACCTCCGCTATTTTATCAAGGGAATCAATTAAGGTAGACAATCACAGTTTTTCTTTTTTGTAAATGCCAGCAATATGCTTGGCCCATCCTCGAAGGAATCGACACAAGGCGCGGATTCGATTATTCCATCGTTGAATGGGTGTGTTACCGGGAGGCTGGCGCGTCCACACCTTCTTAACCAGCTCATGAAATCCCTCTCTTGTGAGCCATCCCAGTTCAAATTTAAACTGGTGACGGTTAGAACTTGGGACTGGTTGTCCAAAATCCGTTAGCAATGGAGCGTGATCCGATAAGGCCTCAATTCTTTCTAGTGCCCGAACTGAGGCTAGGGGATATTTATATTCCCAGTCGGTGGTAACTAGCACCCGGTCCAGTTTTTCAAAGGTTGGCACCGATCAGTTATCACTAGTAGAAAAAGGCCATTTGTCCCGGTTCGTAAGGGCCATTGGTCCCGTTTGTTGAACCAGGACTAAAGGGTCGTTACTAAAGCCCTAGGCCTTTAGTCTCGGTTCTTACACGAACTGGAACAGATAGGCCTCCACGTGGCCAGTGCGGCGAGCCCAGGCAGGAGGCCCTTTGGTCCCGGTTGGTGGCACCAACCGGGACCAATAGGCGTCCACGCGTCACAAGCTGGCAGGAGCTGAGGTTTTTGTTTTTTTTTGAAAGGGGGTGGTTTAGTGGTTTTGGGGGGGTTAATTTAGGTGTTTCATATATTGTGTTAGCTAGCTAATTAATAGAGAGAAGTGTCCTCCCTTATCTCCGTGCTTGATCGACACTACATACTATACGTATAGAGAGGACTCGACACGCTAGCTAGTAAGAAAATGAAGGAAATAGAAGATCGTCATGAACATATGCATACAGAGAGAAGTGATATCGACCACCTCTCCTTCTCCGAGAGATTGGTCGAACAACAAGTTTTCGTATATCTATTCGACGCTACTAGCTACATATATACAATATAAGATCCCTTACAATATAATCTCCTGATTATATATGAACTCAGGGTCCACATGGTATTCTCTGTCTTTATCGATCACGTGGTCAAGAAAGAATGCCGCCAATTCCTCTTGAATTGCTCGCATACGATCTGGTGGTAGGAGTTCATCCCGCATTCGAAACATCTAATTTGAAGAAAGGGGACAATACATATATATTGTGAATAAATGAATAAATGATGGTAATAAAATAAAATTGTGAATATTATTATTTACGCACTTCATATTGTTTGTCAGAGTAGCCACGCTCACAGGTCGTGTGGCGGATGGACTCGCAAAC
>NW_024119985.1:0-8148 GCF_003073215.2 Triticum urartu
AGAAGGTGGCGGGATGCGGATGCCGCCCGCGGCTCCTAAGGCGTCATCCTCAGGAACTCATGACTCTTACCCTGGGGCGGCGGTTGAGGAGGCGACGCAGCCCACGTGTCCCGAGGCCGGGGCTCCTGAGACCTCGACAGGTCGTTGTGAGGTACAGCCTGGTGGCTCCCCTCAGCTTGGCGCTCCTGAGACTCCTCCTTCGAGCACTTCTCCAGTTGCACCTCATGTGGGCCGCCATGTCCAGCGCTTCGGTCGAATCTGCATGGACTTCGAAGAGCTCCGCAAGAGGAAGGGGTCCCCAAGCAGAGGCACCTTCAGGCCGTTAAAACAGAGAAAGTACATCGCCGTTGATGAGTAAGTACCTTATCTTGGTGATTCTCCATGTGTTGCTTCCCTTCCTGACGATATATCTTCAGGATTCCTTCTGCCAAGGCCGCAAGATCTCCTTAGAAGCAGCCTCCTCTCGCCTCGCTTCTCCCACTAGACTCGACTGCTTCAAGCCCGTGCTCTACTCATGGTGTGGAGCCAACCGGGGAAGCCGGCCCATCGACAAGGTGTCTTGAGCTCGCGCCTTCGTCGTCTTTTCTTCGCGGCCTTCTTCGGAGCACAGCAAGTGTGCCAAGGGTTCCTCCACTGGTCGTGGATAACGGCTGGTTGGCTTCGATCCTGGGGTCTTCTTCAAGTAGCAGGCCTTCACTCATTTCGGCCCCTCGCGAGGCCCATCCCGCAAATGGGAGGGCGCCAGCCCCCAGCCCCCTGCCGAAAGGGGGCGAGTCGCTTTGGGCCCCATCCATGGTTCCCGCGGTGGAGGATGAAGTCAGCAGCATGCTCGAGTCGGCGCAAGAAAGGAGCCTCGTTCGTCAAGAGCTCTTTCAGGAGGCGATGGGCACGATGAACCGGCTTGGTAAAGAGCTCGTGGATGTGGACACGCGCCTCGTGGCTGAGGGTCTTCGGCTGGTGGGGGAGCGGCATAAGCTGAAGGTGGCTATCAACCTCAGGAGCCACCAGTGCCTCTCGTGAGGCCTGCTCCCGAGCTCTCGAAGAGGCTTGGGAAGCTGATCGCCGTCGTGAGATCTCGGAGAAGCGTGCATGGGAGCTCCAAGCCTGGAGCGCTATCTTGGATCAGCAAGTGGAGGCACGCAGGGCCGCCCTTGCGTCGTTGAGGGGGACACCCGCCGAAGAGGAAGAGATCCGAAAGTGTGAGCAGCGCAGGCGCTAGAAGTCGTGGAGCATAGCCTTGAGCTCGAACGACTGGAGACGAGGGAGAGTCAAGTTGCCCTGGCGGAGGATGAAGTTGGCGCGTGCAAGGCTAGGGCCCAAGAGGAGGTTGATCGCTGGGTGGCCAAGGCTCGCGCGGATCTCAAGAGCAGGTACAACCTGAAGCTGAAGCTCGTGGAAGCTGGGGCCGCCGGGAGGACTACTGCCCTCAAGTCCCGGTTGACCGAGGTGGAGCGACACGAGGAAGCCACCGCAGCCGCCATGGTCTCGGTGCAGGCCGAACTGGCCTCTGCCCGCGCCGAGTTGATCCCTCTTCAGCAGCGGGTTGCTGATGCCGAGTCCGTCGCGCGGTAGAACAAGGAGGAAGTGCTTCAGCGGCAGACACTGGAGCGCGTGCACGCCCCCATGCCCGAGGACAACAGGAACAGGGCCAATGTCGCCCTGGGCCACATCTGTGACGAGAATGCTCCTCATCCCAATGTGAACGACTACGCCAGCCACCTTCGCTTCTTCGCCGACATGGTGACGCGCCTGGAGAACCGTTCCGAGAGGGCTTGCCAACTTGTTGAAGAGAGGAGTTGCGGCCTGCTCAGGTGTGCATTCTCTCGCGTCTTCAGCCATCTCCAGAACGCCGACCCCAACTTCCACTTTGACGCTGCCATCGCTCCCGTACCCGAGGACATCCGGGGCGACCTGTCGCGATGGGTGGAAGACAATGTGGACGCGCTGGTCACGGCCTTCACTTCCAATGATGACGGGGTGGTGGTCGCGGCGGACGCGGGCGACGTGGTCAACGACGGTGATGGTTGTGCTGGTGGAGGCGATCGTGATGCCAGCGATGCCAGCGACGCATCTGGGGGTGATCCGGGGGATGCAGCGAGTGACATGTCAGACTGATCCCGTGTTTCCCAGCTGTTTGTCCTGCACACAGAAGCTCGGGCGCAGCCCTGGAAGTTGTAAGAGCATTTTTGGAGGGGAAGCCCCTCATGTAAATTTGCTACTGCCTTTATCTTGTTAGGTCGAGTCGAATATGTGTCTTCGTGAACTCACGTATTCTGGGGCAAAGTTGTTGTTGTGGTTTACCTTAGCCTGGACGAGCCCAAACCTGCTCGTGAGGTTGGAAGCTCCTGAGGAACTTGTCGAGACGCCCGAGGGGGGCGCGTGATAAGCAAGTGCTAGCCGTGGCGCGGCATGCGCGTGGTGCGTGTGCGTCTTGCTCAGCCCCGCTCGCGAAGGGACCGCGAGGGGGAAGAAACAGGCACGAACTCCGAAATAAGGCAAGAACCAGACAACAAGAAATCGCTCGAACAAGAAAAGGCACCCCCGCGCACATCAATGAAAATTCAACTTCAACTCAAATCCAAATCCAGAAGGCAAGGCTACAGAAAAGGGATCCAAAGAAAATGGCCGCGTCTGGCACCTAGTCTAGTCTTCTTGTCCTCATGTCTTCTCAGCAGCGCGGAGCTAAGTGCTTCCACTAGGACGTGGGAGGGAGCCCCTGAGGCCTGAGGGCGGCACTCCTGAGACTCCGGGGCATGTACAGCCCCACTCATTATTACGTGAGAGTGTCACGGGCGGCGATCTTCATAGGCATGAGCCTTACTTCATATCGCCAGATGAGGGCCCCGCCTTGCGCCGCCCCTACCACCATTGGGACAACCGGAAACCAGGACGGCACCAACAAGGGCAGAGGGGACGCGAGCGGCGCCCTCGGTGACCACATGTCATCTGCCAGGGGTAGGCTCTGGAGCACCTTTCGGCAGAGTGCCTTCCTCTGGGGGACGCCTTGTTCTGAACGGCGCTAGGGAGGGCCTTCGTCCCGGCTTCCTTCCTGCAGCCCCCAGTGTGCCCCCTGGCGGGAGGGAGGCCGACGAGCCGGGACCGCCATCTGCTGCTGCGACCTAATCCCCCTGTGCACCATGGTTAGCGTAAGCATGTTCCTGAGGAATTAGTGGTACCCTATAGCTTTTGTCACCGGCACGGTTAGCGAGGCTTCCGGAGGGGTCCTGAAAGGTGTCGGCCTCTAGCGTCTCCTCCCAGCCCGGCTCGAGGAACGAGCCAGGGTCGTCTTCCAGCTTCGTTGGTCGCGCCTGTGTCGATGAAGCCTGGTGGTGCGCCTATAGGCACGCGGGCGCGGCGTGGCTCGCCATGCGACCCGGCCGAAGCTTGTGGAATGAGAAGAGAACAGAAGGACGGCGCTCCTAAAGCCGCAGCGTCCAGTAGCTCGGGGACGCGTTCCAGCAGTGCATCCCGGCCGCTCTCCATCAGCCGGCACCGTAGAAGCTCCCGTGCCACTGTGAGTGCAGCTCGCATGTTTGCCTACTCCCTCCGGGTGTGCAGCGCCGTTGCCGCAGCGTGGCTTGCGGTCCTTGCAGCAGCTCACGCCTGTCGTGGGGTGAGGGTGGACGACACCTGGCTGCGCCGCCCGCGCCCCGCAGTGTCAGGTGGCGCTCGTGCGGCCTGGAGCGCGGGGTTCAGGTCTTCCTGGGCAGGCGGCGCCGCCCGGGCTGGCCAGGCTGGCCAGCCGGCAGCGGTTGGCCCTTGACGGATCACGAGTTCTGGCAAAACCCTCAAGGTTCGAACACTGGGGTGCATGCGAATATCTCCCCCTACCGATCCGCGTCCTAGCCTTGCTAAGATCTCACGGGCTAACTCGATGAACTCGCAACACAAAGGACACAAGATTTATACTGGTTCGGGCCACCATTGTGGTGTAATACCATACTCCAGTTTGGTGGTGGTGGATTGCCTCTTGGGCTGAGGATGAACAGTATAAGGGGAAGAACAGCCTCCTAAGGAGAGGTGTTCTTATGCTCGGTGAACTTGTGGTTGTTCTGGTCTCTTTCAGTCCGTCCGATCGATCTCCTCAGCTATGGTGGTGGATAGTCCTATTTATAGAGGCCCTGGTCCTCTCCCCAAATATTGAGCGGGAAGGGATCCACCAACGGCCAATTTGAAAGGGGACAGCCAGTACAGCTTATCCTGACAAAAGCAATCTTCGCCTGCCAAAGGCTTTGGTGGTGACGCCGTCTTGGGCTCCATGGTGACCTCCGTCTTGCCGTCCTTCTGGTCTTGGTCTCATTGCACCGATATGGAAAGCTTTGCTTGATGCCACGGTACTCCGCGCCTGCGCTTACTTTCTTAGCACCAAAGTGGAAACAAGGACACCGTGCGTGCTGGCGCCCGCCTAGCCTTGGTCGTCATGGCTTATGTCACTAGAACCTCGCGAGGTTTGTCTTGCCTTGAACTCCCCGCCCCTCGTGAGCCAGCCTGGTGAGGCCGCTACTGAGGAGGTCTTGTGTCGTCTGCCTCGCGAGGCTTGGCCCCTCGCGAGGGTCTTGAAAGCTTGTTGGTGAAGATGGGTCGTACGGGCCTGCTCGCAGAGCCACGCCTTGGGCCGCAGGCTGGCAAGTCTGGGGAACCCCATTCCTAGAACGCTGACACACATGTCTGTTTTGACCGTTGCCTCGTCAGCGTTGACCGACCCACTTGTCATCCTCTGAAACCACTACTGTGTGCAGTTCTGTGTGTGCACTTAGAAGTATCCATTGAATATTTTGATTTACTAATAATTCCTGAAAGTTTCAGAAAATCAATAAAACTTTGTAAATAAATAATAATTAATCCGTAACTCGGATGAAAAAGTTTTATATACGAAAGTTGCTCAGAAAAATCCAACGAATCCGAATACGCAATCCGTTCATCTGTCACATGCTCCTAGCATGCTGAACATGGAACCGTCCCCTCTCTTTTCATCTTTTCGGAAAATGCCAAATGCCGGAAAAACCCCTCCAGATGTTTTCCCTCTCCGTCTGCAACGCCTAGTACTGCGTTAGGTCACCCCTAGCACCGAGTAATGCCTTGTTATGCTTTGTGTTGCATCTGTTTGCTTATATTTACTGTGTGTTCCCCTCTTCTCTCTGGTAGACCCCAAGGCCGATGATGCCCCGGTGATCGACTACGTCGACGACACTTCTTCCTTTTCAGCAGAGCTTCCAGGCAAGCAAAACTTCCTTGAGCATTCCGATATCGCCCATTTATTTCCCTCTCATGCTTGCATTAGAACTTCTACTACTTTCTATATGATCCTACTCTGATGCATAGCCTGTTTTTGTTACCTGCTTTCATACCTTACATGCTTATTCTAAACTGCTTAGTATAGGTTGGTTAGTGATCCATCAGTGACCCCCACCTTGTCCTTGTTGCCCCTGCTTCATCATCGACGACTCGATCAACATGATCGACGACTAGAGCCCAACACCTCACATCACATTACGCCCCTTTTGTTGCTTGACTCTACAGAGTTACCATCGAGTGCCGAGGGTGGAACCTCATACATCACTCCTGATGAGATCTCTGTAGTGTAGCTATTTGTCGTGGTCATCGAGGGTGATTTCCTCCTTAACCACTTACGATATGACTCTGTCGTGCAACCCCTCAAGTGTGAACCTCGAGGGTGGTTCCTCTTACGTTCGCCTTGATCATTACATCGAGTGGAATCCACTGAGGGTGGTTCCTCAGGGTTCCCCTTGTTATTAGACACACAGTTACTATGCTTACTATGACTTTACACTAAACCATGTTACTAAACACGGGTCGGCCCTGAGGGGTACCCGCGCGAGCTTAATTGCCAGTGATAAGGAGTCGGGTTGACCAGGAGGGTGCCCGTGAGATAACTACGAGGCTTGGCCGGGCATTCTTAGCCCTTGCCGCAAGTCCTCGAGACAAGGCGACGGGGTCACATCTTTCGCGAGTCTCTGCTTGTTACCGCGCGTTCCTAATCCACTACGATTTGGATATTCAATCCATGGGCATAGTATGGGAGTTCTGCGTCGTATGCATCAGCCGAAGCTTAATAGACGTCAGTGACTGAGCGTCTGGCGCCGGGTTGGACTGGTAAGCACCTGCCTTTTTGAAGGAGGTAGCTAGGTCTGCTCACCGGCCGTGTACACAACGTGCAGGAATTCCCGGGGCGATGGCCCATGACCCCTGGGGGAATAGGTTTAGTCTGGCGTGCCGACCTCTCTATTAAGCCTAGGTCCGGTTGCGGCGTATCGTTTGGCCGAGGCCGAGCATGACCCAGGAAAGTGTGTCCGGCCGGATTTAATCAAGCATGGTGGGTAAGTTGGTGCACACCTGCAGGGATGAAACCATCTCTCGATAGCCTGTCCTACAGTAACGGACACTTGGAGTTGTATCCCGATTGATACAACTAGAACTGGATACTGGATGCTGAGGCATGTAATGGATATGATGGCTCCGAGATCGTTTCCTCGCAGGGAGTCGAGGAAGTGATCTCTGGGCGCTAATGTTACAACATACTTACTAATTATAATATGCCACTCTTATCTCTTCTAATGCTGCAAGATGCTTGGAGCTGCTTGAAGATGCTAGTGTTCGATAGGCTAGGCTTTCCCCCTTTCTCTTCCGACATTCTGCAATTCAGTCCACAGATACAACCCATTTCATTTACACCGATGCATATGTAGTGTAGATCCTTGCTTGCGAGTACTTTGGATGAGTACTCATGGTTGCTTTCCTCCCCTTTTTCCACCACTTTCCATTCTTCCCGGATGCTGCAAGCAGATGGTGGAGCCCAGGAGCCAGACGACACCACTGACGATGACTACTACTACCATGAGGGTGCCTACTACTATGTGGACACCACCGACGACCAAGAGTAGTTAGGAGGCTCCCAAGCAGGAGGCCTTGCCTTTCGATCGATGTTGCTTTTTTGCTAGCCTTCTTAAGGCAAACTTGTCTAACTTATGTCCATACTCGGATATTGTTGCTTCCGCTGACTCTTGTGTATTCGAGCTTATGTATTCAAGCCCTCGAGGCCCATGGCTTGTAATATAAAGCTTGTATTATTTATTTTGTGTCTAGAGTTGTGTTGTGATATCTTCATGTGAGTCCTTGATCTTGATCGTACACCTTTGCGTGTATGATTAGTGTACGATTGAATCGAGCGCATCACAAGTTGGTATCAGAGCCGACTGCATGTAGGATCCCCTTTCCAACTCCTTGGCCGACGTTGAGTCTAGTCACTGAAAAACTTTTACTAACATTGGTTGTGTGTCGTACGGGCCCACATCGCCATTGGGTGGTATTAGGATCTTTTACTCCTCATCTATACTCTGGGACTCTAATCTCTCTTCCATTCGGGTTAAACGTATTTACTAACTCTAACATTAGGATCCCGTGACCACATTCACCCCAAAGTTGGATAAGCCATAGTTATTCCTTAGAATAGTATCTTGAATAGTACACACACTATCGTGTTGACTACTATGTGGTATCCATCATACAAGCTTGTATTATTTATTTTGTGTCTAGAGTTGTGTTGTGATATCTTCATGTGAGTCCTTGATCTTGATCGTACACCTTTGCGTGTATGATTAGTGTACGATTGAATCGAGCGCATCACAAGTTGGTATCAGAGCCGACTGCATGTAGGATCCCCTTTCCAACTCCTTGGCCGACGTTGAGTCTAGTCACTGAAAAACTTTTACTAACATTGGTTGTGTGTCGTACGGGCCCACATCGCCATTGGGTGGTATTAGGATCTTTTACTCCTCATCTATACTCTGGGACTCTAATCTCTCTTCCATTCGGGTTAAACGTATTTACTAACTCTAACATTAGGATCCCGTGACCACATTCACCCCAAAGTTGGATAAGCCATAGTTATTCCTTAGAATAGTATCTTGAATAGTACACACACTATCGTGTTGACTACTATGTGGTATCCATCATACCTCTTTCATTATGCATGTTTCATCATGTATGATCCTTTGTCTTTACAAATGCTCGATGCTGAACTACCCCTATTACATGTTAGCAGGATGGTTAGACCCGCTGGTCGTGGCCGTGGTGGTAACGCTCCACCGCCGCCTGAATTTATGGCCTGAATGATGCAAAAGTTTGAGC
>NW_024119986.1:0-22358 GCF_003073215.2 Triticum urartu
CTTATTTCATGATAAATGTTTATTATTCATGCTAGAATTGTATTATCGGAAACATAATACATGTATGAATACATAGACAAACATCATTAGGAGAATGATGTGATTGACTTGACCCATCCGTTAGCTTAGCACTTGATCGTTTAAGTTTACTGCTATTTCTTTCTTCATGACTTATACATGTTCCTATGACTATGAGATTATGCAACTCCTGAATACCGGAGGAACACTTTGTGTGCTACCAAACGTCACAACGTAATTGGGTGATTATAAAGGTGCTCTACAGGTGTCTGCAATGGTGTTCATGGAGTTGGCATAGATCAAGAATAGGATTTGTCACTCCGATTGTCGGAGAGGTATCTCTGGGCCCTCTCGGTAATGCACATCACTATAAGCCTTGCAAGCAATGTGAATAATGAGTTAGTTGCGGGATGTTGCATTACAGAGCGAGTAAAGAGACATGCCGGTAACGAGATTGAACTAGGTATTGAGATACCAACAATCGAATCTTGGGAAAGTAACATACCGATGACAAAGGGAACAACGTATTTTGTTATGCGGTTTGACCGACAAAGATCTTCGTAGAATATATAGGAACCAATATGAGCATCCAGGTTCCGCTTCGAAGGAGGAGGCCTTTATATAGGTAGGAGGAGGTAGAAGTGTCCAAATGGAGTGTAGTTTTCGCCCACGCGGTCGTGATCCGACGGCGGAGGACATGGAAGGGGTTTGGATGGATTGTTGGGCCATTTTGGAGGGGTGTTGGTTAACCGTTGGAGTATCAAACGAACTCCAAATGGCACGAAATTTGACAGGCGGTCTACCGGTGGTGTACCAAGCCCACTTGGCAAATCTCGGTCCATTCCGAGAACGTTTAACACCTGCTCACGAAAAGAGACAAGAGGGGGCGCCGGGTGCATGAGGGAGTGTCGGATTGAGAAACGGACAACGGGGAAAATCTCAGATGCATGAGACGAACACGTATGCAAATGCGATGCACATGATGACATGATATGAAATGCATGACATGAACAAAAGCAAAACAAAGGAAAAAACCCAACCACGAAGGGAATCTCATATCGCATCTCCAGAAAAGGCAAGAGTCGGAGTTACGAATATGGAAAGTTGTATCCGGGGTGTTACACAAAAATTGTTGGGGAACGTAGTAATTTCAAAAAAAATCCTACGCACACGCAAGATCATGTTTGGAGTCCTGGATATGATCGTGGACATGACGAGGAGTCTCAAAATGGTCGAGACGTAAAGATCGATATATTGGATGACTATGTTCGGACACCGGAAGGGTTCCGGGAGGTTTCGGACATATAACGGAGTACCGGGAGTTACCGGACCCCCCCGGGAAGCTATTGGGCCTTGTGGACCTGAGTGGAGAAGAGAGAGGGCAGCCAGGAGGTGGCGCGCGGCCCCCCTTGCCCCAATCCGAATTGGACAAGGGGAAGGGGAGGCGGCCCCCCTCTCCTTCCTTCTCTCCACCTCCTCCTTCCCCCTTCTCCTTCTTGGAATAGGAAAGGGTGGGGGCAAACCTACTTGTAGTAGGATTGCCCCCCCTTGGGCGCGCCTCTCCCCTGGCCGGCCATCTCCTCCTCCCCCTTTATATACGGGGCAGGGGGCACCCCAAAGACACAACAATTGATCTGTTGATCTCTTAGCCGTGTGCGGTGCCCCCCTCCACCATAATCCACCTCGGTTATATCGTAGCGGTGCTTAGGTGAAGCCCTGCGTCGGTAGCTTCATCAACATCGTTACGACACCATCGTGTTGACGAAACTCTTCCCCGAGCTCTACTAGATTGTGAGTTCGCGGGACGTCACCGAGCGGAACGTGTGCTGAACGCGAAGGTGTTGTACATTTGGTGCCGAGGATCGGTCGACCGTGAAGACGTACGACTACATAAACCACGTTGTTATAACGCTCCCGCTTAACGGTCTACAAGGGTATGTGGACGACACTCTCCCCTCTTGTTGCTATGCATCACCATGATCTTGCGTGTGCGTAGGATTTTTTTTCAAATTACTACGTTCCCCAACAATAGGCAATGGTCGCCACGCATGGGTCTCGCCTCTTGAAGCTCCTCGGTCGTTTGAGTGATGAACTCCTGAGCACCTGGCACCTTGTGCTTAATGCCCTCGTGAGGGAAGCATGCGATGAAGCATGCGTCCATGTGGTGCCCGAGCGTCTCCCTCGTGACATGGGCTAGGTCAGAGGCCCTCTAGAAGAGAGCCCTCGAGCCTAGCCCAAGGAGGGTGCCGGGCGCGCCTTCCTATGCAAGAGAGGGAGGCGCCCCATCCGTGGGCGTTGGTCCTGAGGTGGTGGCGCTGGAGACACCGCTCTCCTGAGGCCCTTGGCGGAGCAGCTTCTTCTTCTTCTTCTTTGGGGCTGCCCCAAGAGGGTAGATGGCACCTACGTTGTCTGGGTCTTCAACTTCCGCAGCCTGGTAGGCGCGCTCAAGGGGGCACACCGCGTCCTTATCCTCGTAGGCGACTGTGATGACGCCACAGCTTCCTGGCATCTTGAGGACGTTGTAGCCGTGGTGGGTCACCGCCATGAACTTGGCCAGGGTCGGATATCCAAGGATTGCATTGTACGCCAGACGAATGTGGGCGACGTCGAAGCCGATGAGCTCAGTGCGGTAGTTGTCGCGCTGGCCGAAGGTGACAGGGAGGCGGAACTGCCCTATCGGGGTGGTGGAGCCATCGGTCACTCCCGAGAAGGGCTTGGTGGGCTGCAGCTGATCGTATGGCACTTGGAGGCGGTTAAATGTCTCGATAGAAAGAACATTGTGCCCTGCGCCACCATCGATGAGCGTCTTGGTGACGAGGACATTGCTGATGACGGGCGAGCAGAGCAATGGGAGAGCGCCGATGGTTGCTGCGCACTTGAGCTGGTCGTACAAGCTGAAGGTGATGGTGCACTTGGACCACCTGAGTGGACGTGTGTGTCGGCGTCCTGGGAACGGGGGTACCCAGACTTGCCTGCTTGTGGCCCATGGCATGGCTCCACCAACGGCCTGGTACGGCCCATCTTCATCAGCAACCACTCAAGACCCTCGCGAGGGGTCTCTCTAGGCTGGCTCCCGAGGAGTGGAGAAATTTATGCAAGGGGCACCTCGCGAGGTCCGCGTGATGTAAGCCATGACGATCTAAGCCAGGCGGGCGCCAACGGGCGCAGAGTAACAGTTTCCTATTTGGTGTTAAGGAAGCAGGGGCAGGCGAGGAGTCCCGAGGCATCAGGCAAAGGTTGCCATATTGGTGCAACAAGACCAAGACCAGCAGGACGGCAGTACAGAGATCACCGCGGAGCCCATAGCGGCATCACCACCAGAGCCTTTGGCAGGCGAAGACCACCTTTCATTAGGATAACTTGTACTAGTTGTCCCCCTTTGAAATTGGCCATTGTGGAATCCCTTCCTGCCTAAACATTTGGGAAGAGGACCTGGACCTCTATAAATAGGACTAGCCACCACCATAGCTAGGGATCGACTCATCTTGGGACAAATCATTCGGACCATCCTCAAGCACACCAGCTCATCGCACTCCATAACACCTCTCCTCAGGAGGTTGTTCATCCACTGTACTAGTTCATCCTTACCCACGAGGCAATCCACCACACCACACTGGAGTAGGGTATTACACCACAACGGTGGCCTGAACTAGTATAAACTCTCGTGTCACTTGTTCCTTGGGTTCGCGAGCTAGGCCTTGTCATCATTGCGTGAGCAAGCTAGGGAGAGATCTTCGTGCGCACCCGAGTGTTCGAACCTCAAGGGTTTGCCGGAACCCAGAATCCGAAATTTGGCGTGCCAGGTAGGGGTGCGCCGAAGCTTCTTCCCCGCCGACTCCAATGTTCGGTGGCCCGAGGACCCAAGCCGACCACTGGGCGGCCTATCCCGTCCGGGTGCCGCCATTTGCTCTAGAAGACCTCAACTCTACGCTCCAGGCGGCTCGCATGCCTCCTAACACCATGGCGCCGGCGCCCATCGCCCTCGCACCATGGCGCACGCACGCAGCCACACGATCCTCAGGTTACACTGCAGCAACGGCACCACACACCCGGCGGGAGCAGGCGAACATGCAAGCCGCGCTCATCGTGGCACGGGAGCTGCTGCGGTGGAGGCTGGCGGAGAGCGGCCGTGATGCACTACTAGAACGAGTCGCTGAGCTACTGGACGCCGCCTGTAGGGGTACGCCGCCTTTCTGCTCCTTGACCACGCCCTAGTGCGAGCCCGCGCACCCCCTGGGGCGTCAGGGGGGGTCCGACGATGCCGGCACAGGTCCCAGTGAGGGCCGTCCTGCCGCGGCCACGCCATCTCTAGGAGGGACAAGCACAGACGGCCTGACACGAGGACGCGCCAGGATACCACACGGCGGCCACCAGGGCCAAGAGCCTCGACTGACAGCCCAAGGCGCGGGGCACCTGGGCGGCAGCTCTAATGAGGTGGCCACGGACGCCTACGTGCCCCGCATGATGAACCCAGAATACTTGCCGGGGAAGGCCCCAGTCCGTTCCCCGGACCGGGATGGGCGGCTAGAGGGCCTGAAGCATAGGTCTTCCCCGAGACGCGTGGAGGCTTCACCGAGCTCTTCAGCGATGACAACGATGGGGTACGGTCAATATCTCAGGAGCAAGCTTACGCTAACCCCAAACTACAGGAGAACCAGGCTGCAGCTGGAGTTAGAGACCTCATGGCAATGGCCCAACCGACGGCATGAGTGATGCTCTGGGGGCTACGCGGGAGAGGCCTAGAGCCAGGCCCTCTCCCACGCCACGCGAAGCAAGGTGCTGCACGGAGGTAGGCCCTCTGCTGGGGGAAGCGTCGGCGAGCCTTTCTCCCTCGGCAGAGGACCCGTGGTCGCCAAGGGTGCCGCTAGCGTCCTCTTTGCCCCTTGGTCTCATCCTGGTTTCCGGATGCCCCAATGGTGGTCGAGGGTGGCGCAGGGTGAGGCCCTCGCCTGGCGATATGAAGTAAGGCTTGCGCCTGTGAAGGTCTCCGCTCGTGACACTCTCAAGTAATAATGAGTGGAGCTGTACACGCCCCGGAGTCTCTGGAGTGCCGCTCTCGGGCCTCGGGGGCTCCCACTGTCGGTGTCAAAACCGGTGGATCTCGGGTAGGGGGTCCTGAACTGTGCATCTAAGGTCGATGGTAACAGGAGACGGGGGACACGATGTTTACCCAGGTTCGGACCCTCTTGATGGAGGTAATACCCTACTTCCCGCTTGATTGATCTTGATGAATATGAGGATTACAAGAGTTGATCTACCACAAGATCGTAATGGCTAAACCCTAGATGTCTAGCCTGTATGATTGTGATTGCCTCTACGAACTAAACCCTCCAGTTTGTATAGACACCAGAGGGGCCTAGGGTTGTACAGAGTCAGTTTATAGAGGAAGGAATCTTCATATCCGAATGCCAAGCTTGCCTTCCACACAAAGGAGAGTCCCATCTGGACACGGGAGGAAGTCTTCTGTCTTGTATCTTCACGGCCCATCAGTTCAGCCCACGTCACATAGCCCGGACACCCGATGACCCCTTAATCCAGGACTCCCTCAGTATCCCCTAAACCAGGCTTCAATGACGATGTGTCCGACACACATTGTCTTCGGCATTGCAAGGCGGGTTCCTCCTCCGAATACTCCAAAGTAGTCCTCGAATACAGAAAACGTGTCCGGCTCTCCAAAACAAGTACCGCACACAACCGTAGAGAGTATAATAGTTCATGGGTCCCATCTACTGACAACTTTTGTAGCGAGACACCACGTCTCCGCCTAGTCATTATTTCAAACCGTTTTTAGCCTCCCGCTCCATGTTTTCAGATGCGGTTTTCATTGGCACGTCTTGTCAAAGCATAGATCGTGTCCCCTTATTGCGGGATTCTCATCAATATGGGCGTGGGTAATCCAACCGCGCCGTCTGCACGGCTCTTGGGGAATAGGCAAGTTTTAAGGCGAATGGGGAGGCGCTTGATATTCGCTGCCTTTATAAAGAGATAAGGATGCACCCTTTCACCCACGCCTTCTTTCTCTCTGCCCACCCATTGCCGAACTCCAGCATCCAAGCTTCCAACCTTTCCTCCTTAAAAAAGCACTCTGACCATGTCCGGATCTGGAGCGTGGGGCAAGTGGATGGCCTCCTCCGTCACGGAGAAGGACATCACGAAGCTCCGGGAGGCGGGGTACTTGGCCCAGGAAATCGCCCACCGGCTTCCGGCCAAGGTACAGATCGTCCCCACCCTGGAGCCTCTTGAGAGGGTGGTATTCATCCCCCACTTCGTCCGCGGGCTGGGATTTCCTCTCCACCCATTCGTCAGCGGACTCATGTTCTACTATGGGCTAGATTTCCATGATCTGGCCCCAAACTCCTTCCTCAACATCTTGGCATTCATTGTCGTGTGCGAGGCCTTCCTCTGCATCCCACCCCACTTCGGATTGTGGCTGAAGACCTTCAATGTGAAGCCGAAGGTAGTGGGCGCTCAACACGCAGAGTGCGGAGGTGCTAGGGTGAGCAAGATGTCGAATGTCTCATGGACCAAAGGCACCTTTGTGGAGACCATCAAAGGGTGGCAGCAGCGGTGGTTCTACATCACAAAGCCCCGCGACACCACCTGGGCCGCGGCTCCCGAATTCAAGTCCGGGGCCCCAATGCGGCTTACCTCCTGGCTAGAAAAGGGCCTGGACTGGGCATCATCGAACGAGGTGTCCGCGCTGCAGACGCGCATCAAGAGCATGGTGGACAAGAACATCAAGCTTGTCAATGTGATCTAGGTGCTACTTTTTCGCCGGATCCTTCCTTGCCAAAGCCGGACTTGCAATTTGTGGGAGTTCGATCTGGCCAAGCACCAGACCTTGCAGCAGTTCTTCGGCGCTACACACGAAGGCATCTAGAAGGTGATTTTTAAGGCCAATGAGACGTGGCCGAAGACGACCGAGGACCGTGGGTACAACCTGACCCATCCCGCCAGTCCGGTTAGTTTTTCGTATTTCAAGGTGTATCCTTCACTTGTACATTCAAGGAAGATGTCTAAGCTTCCACATGTGTCTTTCCAGGGTTGGACAAGGAAAGTGGAGCAGATCCAGTGTTCGGCTCCGCTGCCTAAAAACCCAGCTATCCCACTTTTGAGGAAGATGTTGGTTCCGACGCCCTACCAGAAGAAGGCCCAGAAGAAGGGCCAGGCAGGAAGAGGCGGCCTTCACCGTAAAGGCACTTCGGACGTGACGTCCGAAGACGCCGAAACCCACTCCTCCCCCGCCACCGTGGACGACGAGGAGGAGGAGGAAGACAACTCTCCCCCTGAGGGGGGAAGGAAGAAAAGGACGGCCTCCACGGATCTAGAGGCAGAGGCGTCCAAGAAGGGGAAGGTCTGCCTCGCCGATAACTCCCCGTTGGACACTAATAGCAGCTCCGAGTGGCGCCCCTGGGAGAAGCCCTTGGCCGAATCGTAAGTACTCAAAGGCACTTATACACACATATATCGAACTTCTTTACTTCATGGTTTTAATGTGTCGAATCATCCGCTGTAGTCCGGCCCACGCCCGCCCCCGGCGATCCTCATCTCTAGGGAATTCGCTGGATCCAAATGTGATTGACAGTGGGTCACTTCCGGCGGCCTCCTATCCCAAGGTCACGGAAGACACCGAGGTGTTGTCCCGAAGGACCTTCTCAGGCTAGGGAGAGGTACAGGAGGCCGTCAAGGTGGCACCAGAGGTTGATACCTCGGCCGCGGGACACATGGGGGAGCAAATCCCCCTAGAGACTGGCGATGGGGGCCATGTCCAATTCGTCCCCCAGCCGAATACTATTCCGGAGGCCCATACGGCTCCGGAATCAGGAAAGTAGCCTCCTTCGAAAGAAGGAGGTGCACCTATTCCGCCGGTGACCGCTGTCCATCCAGAGGTACCGGATACTTTACTGGAAGTGTTGCAAAGTGCTTCCATTGTTGAGGAACACTGTATCCTCATGGGTACGGTGGTTGAGAGGGTTTAGTCCGCTAAGAGCGGACTGACCGAAGCCTGCACCAGCCTTCTAACAGGCTTTGAGGTATGTGAAGTAATTATGCAAAAAGAATGTCATAGTATAGACGGTAGCCCCTGAGACTCTATCCGGTGTTCGAAAAGAAAAGCCAAATAGAGGATCAAATAATTTTCGCAGGAGACTAACCATATGTGTCTATGTGAATAAGCATGCGTCGATGCTGGCTGCGACCTCCCATTCTGCCGAAGTCTGCAAACTGAAGCAGAGTATCGAGCGGGCCGAGGAAGAGCTCGACCGTGTGAAAAAACAACTAGAGGACGAGTAAAGTATGCAATAGCCTATTCAGATCTAGAAAGATATGAATTGTTTGTGTTGATCATGTTATCATGATATTTCGCAGGGGCTGCGACTGAGGTGGAGACCCTCAAGAGCGTGCTGGCCGAGGCCCAGAAGAGACTGGCAAAGGAACAAGCCGCCCGCGAAAAATACGAGGCAAGGGTCGGGGAGGTCCAACAGGAGCTCCAGGATGCCGCAAAGAAATGCGAGTCCTTGGAGCGCAAGATTGCGGACCAAGAGTACAAACTTGCTAAGGCCCACCAAAGCGCACAAGAGGCCCGGGTTGAAGCCCAGGGTGCCCTCCAGGAAACCCATGAGGCCAAAAAAATTGAGGAGGATAAGGCCTTTATTATGCAGAGCAAATATGTGAAGAAAAGGTACCTCTTACTGACCCAGATTTGGAGTTCTCCAGGAGCGTTTGCGGATCTGCTGCGCAGTGTTACTGATGTTGCGGAGTTCTTTCGAGCCGAAGAGGGGAGCTCAACGGAGAAGCTGTTCTGGTCACAATACCTTGCGCCAGAGCATCCGATGCCCTTTAGCGATCAGCTGAAACCGCTGACCGAACTGCATAGGGTGGCCGAGTCGGCCATGAAGGATTTGATAATCTGTCTATGGCCTGCCAAAGCCATACCCAGCAGCTACTTTGGGCTCGTGAAGCGGCTGATCGATGCCCGCCCTCGGCTTGATGCCATCAAGCGGTTGGTCTGCATCAAAGGTGCGCGGATGGCCTTCACCCGTGTCAAGGTGCAATGAGCGGAGATGGACATCGTCAAGCTCGCGACCGAGGGACCACCCGCGGGCAAGGAGCACCGCACGCTCGAGCGGTATTTTGATGATGTCCTGAAGGGATCCCACATTGTAGAGGGCCAATGTGCAAACAACATTATCTTTGAATGAAGACATTCATGTTATCCCGTCCTGTATTATGAAACAAAGCTGATATGTAATATAATGCTTGTTGTTTGTTTAAAGTTGTGCCTCCTGTGCAGCCGTTTTATTAAATCTAAGAGTTGGCCAGTCGTCGGCTTCAGCCCCCCACGTGGGTAGTACAGGGGCGTTCGGGTTTGGAACCTAAACACTCTTGATCCAAGAGTTTGGTCCTCGAAGGAGTTGTTTAGCGCAACGAACCAGACAATCAGGCTATGTGGCTTTATCGCCCTCACTTAGCCATAGGAGTTTGACAATAGAAATGTAGGCGCAACCCCTAGTTAGTATTTGTTAATCCGGACTAGGGTGTTGTAGACACCTGATCGGGTGGAGGCCGATCCGTCGCATAATGCGGAAAAAATCGCAAGAGATTTTATCCTTCGAATAGCTGACCAGCTCTCGCCACATCATGATAGTCACTTTTTTGCTTTCTCTACTGAGGTGTTTATCCGGATAAACCAGAAACACAATCGCGGTAGTTCTCCCTTTACTACCCTAGCCGATAGGACGGAACATATGGTAGTAAGCACAGGAGCCGGGCAACCCAACTATTGACCAAAGACATGATTCAGAGCCGATGCATATAATGCTAAATTTGGGGTGCCGAACTGTAGTATAAAAAGTGTTCGGACTTTGTTGCTGTAGTATGGAGCGCAATGAAGCCCCTGGCAGATTAAAGAGTACCAAAGTGTACGGGAGCAATCGATAAGAATAGCGAGATAAAATGAAGTAGTAAGCCAGTGCCACATAAGTTGGGCCGCAAAGTGTTTCCATTATAATTTGATTAATACGTCGAAGCGTATTTGTATAAATAGTGCGATAAGCAACGGGGCCATTTAACATGCCGAGACCAGGGGGAGCTGCGTGCGGGTCCTGAAAACAGGTAGAGTGATCATCAAGAAGACCCCCTAGAGATGCCCCGCGCATCTATGCTACTTGCCGTCTTGGTATGTCCATCCTTCGAAAGGATCGATGATCAGCCTGTCGTGAGGGGCCTGTGGAAAAGAAACCTAAAAGGGATAAAAAGAAAAAGGGAAAGTATGTGTGCCCGGGGAAGGTTGAGCCGTATTATGGACCAAAATCGAGTTATGCCTCCGTGGTTGCCCATGGTATTTTGAGTGGGCAGTTATGTACGCGCGGTACGTATGCCGCCATTTGGTCGGGACTGGGATGGAGGCTGAATTGCTAGTCGAACTTCTGATGAGCTGGACTATCAAGCTGCGGAGTAGTCCGGACTCGTTTGATAGTGTTCGGGAGCTTGGCCGCTGAATTGAAATTCTGCTTGATAAGGCCGCTTTGTACTTCCGCTGCCAGGGTCACGGTGTGCTCCTCGGTACGGAGGGAGCATTCAGTGTTTCCATTAACTATTATGAAACTGCGTGGTCCGGGCATCTTGAGTTTGAGATAAGCATATTGTGGAACCGCATTGAATCGAGCGAATGCAGTTTGTCCGAGCAGTGCGCGATAGCCACTGCGGAAGGGGACAATATCAAAGATCAAGTCTTCGCTTCGAAAGTTGTCCGGGGATCCCAATACGACTTCCAATGTGATTGAGTCCGTGCAGCGGGCCTCTACACCTAGTACTACTCCTTTAAAGGTAGTTTTTGTGGGCCTGATCCTTGATGGATCGATGCCTATCTTGCAGACTGTATCCTGATAGAGCAGGTTGAGGCTGCTGTCGCCTTCCATGAGGACTCACGTGAGGTGGAATCCATCAACGGTTGGGTCGAGGACTAGTGCGGCTAAACCGCCATGACGGATACTTGTCGGATGGTCTCTGTGATCAAAGGTGATCGGGCAGGACGACCATGGGTTTAATTTTGAGGCGACTGGCTCTATCGTGTAGACGTCCCTGAGTGCGCGTTTGCGCTCCCTCTTGGGGATATGGGTAACTTATATCATGCTCACCGTTTTAACCTAGGGGGAGGACTTCTTCTGTCCCCCTGTGTTTGGCGGACGGGGCTCCTCGTTGTCGTCCTCACTTTGCAACCCTTTCTCCTTGTTCTCGGTATTTAACTTACCAGCCAGTTTAAAGACCCAACAGCTTCTATTGGTATGATTGGTTGGTTTATCGGGGGTGCCGTGGATCTAACATGGACGATCGAGTATGCGGTCCAAGCTGGATGAGCCCGGATTGTTTCTTTTAAATGGCTTCTTCCACTGGCCGGACTTGGAGCCACTGAATCCGGCGTTGACCGGCGTGTCATCGGTATTTTCACCATTGCTTCGACGCTTGTGTCTGTTGCATCAGGGCTTGCCATTGCTATTTCTAGCTTCGGAGGTGCCAAGTTCGCTTGCATTATTGTTGCTACGGTCTAGCCAGCTATCTTCTCCCGTGCAAAAACGGGTCATAAGTGCCGTGAGGGCTGCCATGGACTTCGGTTTTTCTTGGCCGAGGTGTCGGGCAAGCCATCCCTCGCGGATGCTATGCTTAGAGGCTGGGGGGGGCAAGCCATCCCTCGCGGATGCTATGCTTAGAGGCTGCTAGGGCTTCGACATCCGGACAGTCGATGATCTGGTTCTTTTTAGTTATGAACCTAGTCCAGAATTTCCTGGCCGACTCTCCGGGCTGTTGAACTATGTGACGTAAGTCATCGGCATCCAGAGGTCGGACATATATACCTTGGAAGTTGTCATGGAAGGCGTCTTCCAAGTCCTCCCAGCTACCAATGGATTTTTCTGGCAGGCTGTTTAACCAGTGCCGAGCTGGTCCCTTGAGTTTTAGCGGGAGGTATTTGATGGCATGAAGATCAGTACCGCGGACCATGTGAGTATGAAGAAGAAAGTCCTCAATCCATACCGCGGGATCTGTTGTTCCATCGTATGATTCGATATTCACGGGTTTAAACCATTCTGGGAATTCGCGCTCCATTACTTCATCAATGAAGCAGAGGGGGTGTTGCGCCTCTATATCGGGCCAAGTCGCGACGTAGCTCTGATGGAGTCCATCTGCGGTTTTCGGCCCGAACATGGTTATGCTTGTCACATCTGGCTAGATAGCCGTCGTCGCGCGTTCGGGCACGCCCCCGTGATCCGTAGATCGACCTGGTCTGACCTACTCTATTTTCCAGGTCCTGCCACAGGTCATATGTATATCCCCCGAGCTGTTGTGTCCCTACCTTTACGGCGAGGTTGTACAGGCTAGTGTTCGGCTTGAGTTGTTGTTTTGTCCCGGCCATGTGGTGGTCGGCCAGCCGCGTTACGCGCTGATGGTACGGGCCCAAGTGCCTCGTCGTCAAATTGAGGTAGCAGTTTGCGCTTTGGGTAAATTTTGGTTGGGCGCTCAAGGCCGTATTCCTCGGCTGCCAGGACATTAGTCTACCTATCGTTGAGTAGGTCTTGATCAGCTTGAAGCTGCTACTACTTCTTTTTCAGGCTCCTTGCAGTGGCAATTAGCCGGCGCTTAAAGCGCTCCTGTTCGAGGGGTTCCTCAGGCACGATGAAGTCTTTGTCGCCGAGGCTCACCTCATCATCGGAGAGTGGAAGATAATTAATGTCCTACGAGTCTTCGTTTATGGCCTGTTCATCAGGGCTAACTTGCCCATCTTCCCGATCGTCCTATTCGGAGGTTGGTTCAACGGGGTCTTCTTGGTCTTCAGCGTTGTTCGAAGTATTGTTGTCTCTCGTGCCGGTATCGCTGTCTTTTCCACGGCGTGATTTACAGCGGCGCCGCTGACGTCGGCGCTTTGGCTATATCTCAGGAGGTTTATCCTCGACTGGATCTTTATTGTCATCGCCGTTACCCTCTTTGGATGTATCCACCATGTAGACGTCATACGAAGAGGTGGCCGTCCTGCGTCCGGTAAACGGCGGGTTTTGGGCATGCTCTTCTCCGGCATCGTCGTCCATACCGTCGATGTCTTCAGAGCCGTAATCGAGCATGTCAGTTAAGTCCTCGACAGTGGCTATGAAGTGGGTGGTGGGAGGGACGTATAATTCCCCGCTCTCAGCCCCTAGTCCGGGCTGGGCGTAGTATGGACGTTGCTCCTCTGTAATGATGAGGGATCCCATCAAGTCCAGAGCCTCGCTTAAAGGCGACGTTTGGCTAGGGAGAAGAGAGTCTGTGGAGTACGGCGAGAAGGAGACTCCTTGGCCGGGCTCCCACGATGCTAAATCCGAGGGTTCGGAGCCAGTGTCCAGAGAAGAGTCTGACTTCATGATGGTTGCCAGCGACACTACTTCCTCCGGCTCTCCCGTACAGGGCTTAGTGGCCGCGGATAGTCCGGCGGGCTCAAGAATCCCATCGGTTGACCTGGCGATGCGCTCTGGATCTAAGGCCGGAGCGGAGGTTGGGGTCATGAACCCTTGGAAGATCAAGTCTCCTCGGATATCAGCGACATAGTCCAGATTTCCAAAACTAATCTGGTGACCTAGGGCATAGCTGTCGATCTGCTCCAGATGGCCAAGCGAGTTGGCCCGCAGTGCGAAGCAACCGAATATGAAGATCTGGCCGGGAAGAAAAACCTCCCCAGGGCGGCATCATTGTAGATGACTAATGGAGCCATCGAACCTTCTGATGACGACACAGCGGAACTCTCAATGAAATCACCAATGTCGGTGTCAAAACCGCCGGATCTCGGGTTGGGGGTCCCGAACTATGCGTCTGAGGTCGATGGTAAGAGGAGACGGGGGACACGATGTTTACCCAGGTTCAGGCCCTCTTGATGGAGGTAATACCCTACTTCCTGCTTGATTGATCTTGATGAATATGAGGATTACAAGAGTTGATCTACCACGAGATTGTAATGGCTAAACCCTAGATGTCTAGCCTGTATGATTGTGATTGCCTCTACGGACTAAACCTTCTGGTTTATATAGACACCGGAAGGGCCTAGGGTTCTACAGAGTCGGTTTACAGAGGAAGGAATCTTCATATCCAAACGCCAAGCTTGCCTTCCACGCAAAGGAGAGTCCCATCCGGACATGGGAGGAAGTCTTCTGTCTTGTATCTTCATGGCCCATCAGTCCGGCCCATGTCATATAGCCCGGACGCACGAGGACCCCTTAATCTAGGACTCCCTCACCCACCCACGTCCTAGTGGAAGCAGCATGCTCCGCGCTAGCCGTCGACACTATCCCCCAATGACTATGCTCACAGCCAGTGAAAGCACTTAGCTCCGCGCTGGTGGGAAGACAAGAAGAGTAGCTAGGTGCTGGACGCGGCCATTTGCTTTCAACCCCCTTTTTTGTAGCTTGATTTGCCGCCTTTTGGATTTGAACTTGAAGTCATATTTTGATTTGCAAGCGTGGGGGTGTCTTCTCTTGTTCGTGTTGATTTTCTGAGTTTTCTGGTTCGGTGCCTTGTTTCAAGGCTCGCGCCTGCTACCCCTTTCCTTGCGAGCACCTCGCCAGTGGGGGCTGGGCGTGGTATGCGCGCACTACGCGCACGACCTGCCGCGGGTTGCTGCTCGTTTCTCACGAGGCCCTCTCGGGCGGACTGGCAGGATCTTCAGAAGCTCGAACCCTTGCGAGCCCGTGAAGGACTCCCCTCGGGAGCCCGCGAAGAACTCCCCTCGGAAGGAATGCACATCGGAAACTACAAGGCCAGCTCGAGGCCTGCCTGGATTGAGGTAAGTTACAACGACGAGTTGTGGAGGAGTTCGTGGGCTCACAAAAGCACATTTCAAGTCTGGCTTAAGGAATAAAATAGTAGTCTAATTACATGAGGGGCCCCCTCCCCAAAATGCTCTTACACCTTGAGGGGCCGTGCCCAAGCTTTCGTGTGCAGGTTCAAGGCAAAGGAGCGCGGGCTCAATCAGACATGTCGCTCGCAACATCTTCCGAATCGCTCCCAGACACGCTGTTGGCGCTATCGCTGGCATCGTTATCGCCAGCATCAACCGCGCCGCCTTCGTCAGCCACGACCACCACCGTGTCGTCCTCGGAAGCGAAGGCCCTCACCAGAGCGTCCATATTATCATCCACCCAGTGCGCCAGGTTTTCCCGGATGGCCCCGGGCACTGGGGCAATGGCAGCGTTGAAGTCAAAATTGGGATTGATGCTCTGGAGATGGCTGAAAACGCGGGAGAACGCGTGCCCAAGAAGTCCTCGGCTCTTTTCTTCAACAAGCTCACGAGCCCTCTCGGCCCTGTCCTCCAGGCGTGTCACGACATTAGTGAAGAAGAGGAGATGGCTGGCATAGTCTTTTGTGTGGGGATGAGGGGCGTGTTCGTCACAGATGGCACCCAACGCCCGGTTGGCCCTTGCTCTAAGAGCTCGGAGCATGGTAGCATGCTCGTGCTGCAACGTCTGCTAGCGGAGTGCTTCCTCCCTGCTCTGCTGCGCGACGGACATAGCATCAATAACCCGCCGCTGAAGCGGGAGCAGTTCGGCACGGGCAGAGGCCAATTTGGCATGGACAGAGATCAGGGCCGCCGCAGCTGCCTTCTCGCGCCGCTCCGCTTCGTCCGGCCTTGACCTGAGGGTACTGGCTCTGCCCTTAGCTCTAGCCTGCACCATCTTCAGCTTCAAGTCATGCATATTGTCAAGATCCCCATGAGCCTTCGCCAACCTATGGTCGACTTCTTCCTGGATCCCGGCCTCACGCGCTCTGGCGGCGTCCTTCGCCTGGCCGACCTGGCGCTCCCTCGTCTCCAATCGCTCAAGCTCGAGGCTGCTCTCCGTGGGCTCCAGCATCAGCGCCTCCTTGCGCTTCAAGATCTCTTCCTCTTCGAAAGGCGACCCCTTCATCGACGCCAAGGCAGCCCTGCGTGTCTCAACCTGCTGCTCCAAGAAGGTGTTCAGAGCTCGGAGCTCCCCTTCGCGCTTCTCTGCGGCCTCATGCACTACAAAAAATACACTTCCGTGATGATACGTGTTTGTCACAGTAGGTCACGTTTTCTGTCATGCATGTACATCCATGACAATTTTATGACAGAATCAAGATAGTCATACCTGTGCTGTCGTAGAAGTGTTACATGACATTACCAAAATTATCATCACGGAAGTGTCCACTTCCATGACGATAAATCGCGCGTCACAGAAGTGCTTTTGTCAAAGGTGACCGACACGTGGCATCCACCGTAATGGAACGCCGTTAAGCTATCGTGTCTGGTTTTGGATCCGATAACCCGTTAACAGCCTGGACCAATTGGGATTTTCCATGTGTAAAATTCTGATTGGCTGACGGAAACACGTGTCAGCTCCGCGTTGGCACAGGTGTCACTCATTCAATGGGCGAGATGCGCCAATGATATGTTGCCCCATGGACCGGCCCAAAAGTGGCCTATAAAGGTTAAATGGGCCGGCCCAACTAAAGGGCCAGAAGATTTTTCGGACCATAATGGGTCGGCCCAGCTAAAGGCCCATGAGATTTTGTGGACCATAATGGGCTGGCCCAGCTAAAGGCCCACAAGATTTTGCGGGCCATAATGGGCCGGCCCAGGTAAAGGCCCACAAGATTTTTGTGGGCCATAATGGGCCGGCCTAGGTGAAGGCCCACAAGATTTTTGTGGACCATAATGGGCCGGCCCAGCTAAAGGCCCACGAGATTTCGCCGACATTAATGGGCCGGCCCAGCTGTAGGCCCACAGGATTTTGAGGACCCTAGTAGGCCGGGCCATTAACTGGCTGCCATGTTTTGGGCCAAATACCGACCCATATTTGATCCGGTCCATTAATGGCCTGCCATGTTCCGGGCCTAACAATGGCCCATATGAGATCCGACCCGTTAAAAGCCTACCACGTTCTAGACCAAATTACGGCCTAGATCAGGTTCGGCCCTTTAAGAGGCTTTGGGCTAAATTATGGCCCATATCAGATTCGGCCCGTCAACTGGACGCTATGCTTTTGGGCCCACTTGCTAAAGGCCCATTTAGTAATTCGGCCTGATATTGGTGTCGGCCTGCTAAGGGCTCATTTAACATTTTGGCCCTATATTAATTTTGACCTATTAAAAGCCCGTCATATAGTTGGGCCTAACTATGGCCCAGTTTGCATCCGGCCTACTCACAGCCAATAATCTGATTGGGTCAAACAAGGACCGAGACAATTTTGGCCTGTTAAAAGCCCGTGATTTGATTGGCACAATCATGGGCCGGGGTCCATTTCGGGCTGCTGCCGGCCCATGAGCTGTTCGTCACGTTTCAGGCTTTCTAACGGACCAAGATGATGGGGCCCATGATGCGAATCATACATCGTGATTGCATGGCGGCTCGATTATGTACCGTAATTTAACGGTTTGGCCGGTTTACTGCGAAGACATGATATATATACAATAAAATAACTGCAACGTCGTGAATAAGAAAAAACCTAGACTATACAATAAAGGAATTACGGCATATTACATCCACTGGGCATCAAAGTTCGCCACTATGATAATAAAGCACAAGCAGACAACAGATTACATACACGGGGCATCAAAGATCGCCACCAGTGCAACTAAACACGCCGACAAAATAATATACAAAACTGACAGCACTTCAATAGAGTTCAAGAAAGGTTAGCCCTGCTGGGGAGCTGCAGCGCAAGCAGCCGAGCAAGCGGATGAGACTGCGCTTGTTTAACACTTATATCCTCCTCACTCTGAAAGATAAACAAGCAGACAGATGACAGGTTTTGCACATAAGAGTATCAGTGCTGACAATTCATCACATTTCTTACTGACCAATAAAGTGACACAGTTTAAAATTGCATTAACACAATATGGTATTGTTCAGGTCAAGACATGGCAGGAAATGACATTGTGAAGGAGTTGGCAGCTTCACGACACCACTCGATTACAGATCAAGAACTCATAAGTATCAATGGTTAGTGTGCTGTCAATTTATCCCATTTCAGATTGGCAAATCAACAGACGGTTTAAATACTACTAGACTGATATGACATTGTTCATAGTTAAGACATTGCAGAATATGACATTGTGCTGTAGTGGGTAGGTTCACCACACCACTGGATTACAAATCAAGAACAGAGGCATACATGCAGTGCAAAATAATATCACTTGCTCTGTATAGTTTACTTTACATGGTATGAAGAAGGAACTTGGCTGTACAACTGAAAACTTAAATTGAGAAGGACAAACTTTTGTTTATGAACTACATAATAAACTTTAAACATGCAATTTAATGCAAACACCAAAAATAAACAGCTATTGCAGTCATGCCTAACCAAATATACACAACAAATTTTGAAGGCTTGAGAAGGACAAACTTACATTATTGGTGAAGGCAGGCTCTATAAAGCCCTTGTCCATGCTGATATGGGGGGGGGGCAATTCAAGAAGTTTACGACAGAATCTTCTTCATAAGCATTGCCTTTATTCTACATTTTGTTAAGAGTAAATATAGATGTGACAATATAAGAAAAAATGAAGAATATTTAATATAGGATGAATAGTGATGCTACATAACCAAGTAGCTATAAATGTAAGTACGGCGATACAGGCAAAAGGTACAGCCAAGAGCAATGCAGAGCTAAACTTCTTCAGTACCATCGGTGTTATCCAACCTTATGGTAAGAGTAAATATAGATCTTATGTGTAGAAAATGGAGGGCAAAGGAAAATAAGCTGCAGAGTGATGGTTCATGAACAACTACCTGTCAATATAAGTACACTAATAAAGGACAGCGGGTACTTACAAGAACAATGCAGAGCTAAAAAATTTCATTGGCATTGGATATATTCTACACTAATGTAACCATTCATACATATGAGATAATTTAGAGAGAACAATTGATAAGCAAGCTATCATGCATACTGCTGTCACATAATGAACCAAGTATGTATGCAAGTACAGTGATACAGGACAACATGTACTAACAAGAGCAAAGCAGCGGGCAGCATATTTGCGATATCCTGTCGTTCTTTTCAAACCAGAATTCTTTTTCGAGCAGATTTCCTACAAAAAAGATCCGTAAGGCACATGCGGAAGAGTAGAAGTTCAAATTGTCATGCGATATCATAGATAGTACCTCATCCTCGGAACGAGACCAGTGCATAACAAGGTTTTTCCATTCAATGTCTTATAAATTTAGCACATGAGACTTCACCAGAAATTCGTTTATAGACTTGCCATCAAAGTGTGATTTCCTCAGGTAACACCAATACTGCTGCAATGCTTCCTTGAAAAGCGCAAGCAAGCTTTGCTCGTCATGACTATCCAGATTGACCCTCGCCTACTTACAACAATGTAATGTAAATCATTCATGTGTTCAATCAACAGAAAATAGGAAAATAATCACCATGAATAATAGCACTTACACGTAAGTGGGACAGGAAGATGTGAAAATGGTGTTTTTCTTCACTATAATCTTCCCATGATGGTAATATATGCACGTAGTCCCTAACAACATTGAAAGCATTGTCTTTTAACTGGGAATAACTGGAATGGGGTTCCAATCTGCAGGAATTGGTCATCTCTGCAGTTGGGATAGGTCTTCGGCTGGTGGACTTGCTGTACTTTTTGCTGGAGTGGGATTTTTCTGTGGTACTACTGGTGCTATGGCAACTTAAATCGGCATACCTTTTGCTGGAGTGCAGGTCCAGTGTGGTGCAGCTAGTGGTGTGGCCAGTGAAGTATGGGTACAGTCTGCTGGAGTCGGTCCTACGTTTTGTGTCACTAGTTGTATAGCCAATATAAGTGGGGTGTTGTCTGATTTCTCCGGCACAACCACGTTTTTCTAGGACTTTGCTGGTGCTCCTTCAGATTCGGCAATCACCCTCTTCCTTTTTGATGTCTGATGCACAAGAACAACATTTGAGTGAAAAAACATGGTATGATGATAGATGGAAAATGTATTGATAATGGATGGGCATGGCATCTTGACATATATGATGAGTAAACTAAGCAGATGGCGGTGCAACAAAGTAGAAGAAATGCAAGACAACATATGCAAGATACGCGAAATCAATAAAACCTTGCCAAATTAGAATAGGCACCTTGATGGGTGAACATGACATGCCATCTGCCTTTGACTCCTCATGGTTAGAATAGTCATTAGGATCATATTCTGAACAAGAATCAACAAGTGGCGAGCGTATGAGTTTCATTGCATCCAGAATGGCACTCAATGCCTTGGTGCCAATTTTGTAAGTCATTGCGGTGTTTAGCTTCAAGAGTGGACTGCTGCTAGTGCGACACAAAGCAGCTACACAGATCATAGTGTAGATATAACGGGAAAATCATAAGCATCAAAGTAAAATCAGCAAAGTGGAACTTGCTGGAATATATGTGCTAGTATTGCCGGTACGGCTAGAAAGGCTTCGGACACCAGCTCTCTTCAACTGAAGGTGTGGTACTGTTAATATCGGTGTAACTCTCAAAGGCGACACAACTCCCCGCATTTCCTTGCTATTCTTATAGGATTCAAGTGGGCAGGCCACTAGAAATCCTATTCCCATGTTTACAAAATCCTACGAATCAAAGAGGCACGAAGAGTTGAAAGTGTCCATACCAACCGACCGTATGGGCCTCTACACTGCAAATGTCCCTGCTCATCTTCACTACAAGGAACATACTGTACTACTATCATACTCCCTCCATTCCAAAATATAAGTCTTGGTAGAGATTTCCATTATGGATCACATACAGATGTATCCAGATACATTCTAGAGTGGTAGATTCACTCATTTTGCTCCATATGTAGTCCATGGTGGAATCTATACAAAGACTTGTATTTAGGAACGGAGAGAGTACTTACTAAAGAAGAACGGAAGAGGAACATGCTAAATAAGAGCAAGCAGATTTTGGATAATAAAATGTTCGTTGCGCAGTGCCCACACATGATGAACCAGATCGCATTAAGAAAGCAACTCCCTGCTGTCTCTCTATATGTGGTGCACATGCTTTTTTGAAAGTAAAGTAGGAACATTAGCTGACCAATTAAATGTTATCTATTTTAGTAATATCAGCATCATATCAGATTCATACTTGAGCAACAAGTTTGGAATCATGAGTGGCACGTTGTTTAGCTTGATGGATTCAGGAGCAGTGCTAAGCAGGTACGATGATGGTACTGAATATAAAGGCATGTCTGCATGCAAGTCGCGTGACTTTTGTCATTTGGGTCAGTCGACCATTTCAGGCGGTTGGATGAAGATCCTATGTCTCCTAACCCTTCTTCCTCGTCTCTTTTTTTTCGAGAGCACGCCAATGGTGTGCCATATTTTTATAGAAGGGAGCAACATAATTACAAGAATCTAGACACGGTTGCGAACAGCCGGCTAGAGACACCAACACCACACAACGCAACCTAGACTACTCTCTCACAAAAGGTTCTAATCTGCCCACGCCCGCACTTTTCCAGTCCTTCAACTCCGATGTGATTTGGTCAACTAATAGTTGAGGTGTCCTTTGCTTCCCGACGTGACCGAACACGCGCACATTGCATTGTTTCCAGATGGACCATGTTGTGGCTATGATCAGTGAGTCAAATCCCCTCTTGTGCTTGGCGATGGTGCTCCTTCTCGTCAGAAGCCACCAAGTGGTGAAGGTATCAGTTTGGTTTGGGTATGGAATGCGATTCCAACCTTACAAAAGCAGATATGCCAGACTTCCTTAGCGTAGCTGCAGTGCACGAGAATGTGATCGACGGTGTCTTCCTCTTGTAGACATAGGAAGCAGGCAGTTGTATCGTCCTGCAACCCATGCCTCGCCCTCCTATCAGAAGTCCATAACCTGTGTTGGGATGCCAACCAAGCAAATATTTTACACTTGAGAATGGCCCCACTTCTCCATATGCACTTGTATGTTGGCGATCTCATGAGGCCAAGGCAAAGCCTTTGGTAAGCTGATCTGGCCGTGTACTTGCCAGAGCTATCACACGGCCAAGTGAAGACGTCTGGCTCAAGATGCTCCCTCTGTACTCCGACAATGGCCGCTCGAAGATGCATAAGCTGGATCAGGGCCATGAACGGTGGTACGCCGGGTATGTCAAGTTCCCATTGGTCATTGGTCAATGCCTGGCAAACAGTTCTCATGTTTTGCACTCTTTGCGGAATCAAGGCCCAGATGGCCGGTGCAATCTCAACCACCACTGCTCCATTTATCCATCTGTCTTTCCAGAATAAGACTCGTTCCCCACTTCCGACTGTCTTCCTCGTCTCTGATTCTTCCCATACAGAAACACCGCACGGGCCGCCGGCCGGACCACCGGCCCCCACCGCCTGTGT
>NW_024119987.1:0-13333 GCF_003073215.2 Triticum urartu
CGCAGGGCGCGACGCGGGTGAGAGGCGCGGCTTGGGTGGTGGAGAGAGGGGTTTTGATTTGATGTTTAGAGGGGGGGTGCTTGGGTATTTATATTGGGGACGGGGGGGTTAACTTGGAGGAGGGATCAAGGAATTGGAATAGGAGTAGGAAAGATCTAGAAAAAGAAACGAAATAAACGGGAGTAGGACAAAGGTCCTACTAGGACTTCCAAAAGACAACGGCGGCGGCTCCCTGGAGCCTGGGCGCTCGCGCGATGGCCTCCTGGCCTTGGCCGGTGGCGGCTTGGGCCTTTGGCCCAAGGCACTGAGGATTTTTTTCTCCTTTTTTTAACAGATTTCGCGCGCAGAAAAAAAAACAAAAAGAGAACTAAACGAACTCCGAAAAATCTAAAGTATATTTTCCCAGACTCCTAAAAATGAGCCGAACAAAATGAACTTTTCTTCGGGCCTAAAATGCAATTTTTGAAAACACGCATTTTTCCCTATCCGAATAAAATGCAAATAAACACCGGAAAACAAAAATTGATCTATTTATTAAATCTTCATTTTTCCTAAATTTGGGAAGTCATATTATTCCCTCTCTCATATTTTGACATCGGAAAAATAATTGAAGATGAAATAAATAAATCAAATGATCCTCTTTTCCAATTCGAGAAAACTCTCAAATAAGAAAATACCGAGATCTCCAACTCTCTCCGAAGGTCCTCGAGTTGCGTGAAATTTCTAGGATCGACCAAAATGCAAGAAAATAAGATATGCATGATGATCTAACATTCCAAATTGAAAATAAATTCAAAAGAACTTTGAATTTAATTCTTTGAAACTCCCAACTCATATTTCATATAATTTGAAGAAGTCATTTTATCTTCTCTCGTGAAAATCATTGAGTCGCATAAAGTTTTAGGATTGGAATATTTCCAAATGAAATTCAATTATTTTAAAACACCCTTTTCATTTTTAAATGGAAGAAGTCATATCATCTTCTCTCTAGGGTTTTGTGTTTGAAAAGCATTTGAATTCATGGAGATCAGAAAGCAAATATGAAAGTTTGGGAAAGTCCTTTTATTCCCTCTCATTTAACATTCAAAAGTTTCGAATTCACTCACTTTCAGACAATCAATCAAACAATCAATCAAATCTATCTATTTATTATAACATTCCAAATTTTAGAATTTTGGGATGTTACATTATATTTTTATGAGGGGGACATTATTCTTTTTAGCAGTTCATCACGCCATCGTGTTAGTATTGTTGAACTGATGAATTCGAGCGTTTGTACTAATACTATTATTTCATTGTACTGATTCTGAGGACAAAATACGAATCTTTGAAGCACTAGGGGGTAACCATTGCACATGACTTCATGTGTGCCTTCATCATGACCGAATATCACCAAGTTCTAAGGTTGAATAAATGAATCATACAGAATATTGTCAAAACCCCGCATTTTTATCACCAAAACAAACTTATGTACTTGCATACAACCCTCTTTGAACCTGGACAGCACCTAGTGCTCAACTTGGATGATGACCAGTGCTCAACTCGAACGGAGGACTTTGTCGTTGCTTTTTAACCATGAATGCTTCTAAAGACACTTGGAATTACTTCAAAACTGCTTTATACTCCCTCCGTCCCAAAATAAGTGTCTCAACTTTGTACTAACTATAAAAGAAAATATTTTATGTGTTTCTTTTTGAAATTCAAAATTTTCTTTTGCATCAAAGTTCTGCACTTCATTCTTTCTGCTTGACCTTTTTATGCTCTAAACTTTCACAAGGTATTTTTTCTATCAGTAAGTGTTCTTTTCTTCTGGGCATTCATTTTTTGTACCTTTTGCACAATAATATTCAAACTTATGGTACTAGAGAGTTTGTACTTCTCAAAAAATAATCACTCAAAGCTCTTTTTGTTTGAGTTTTAAATTTTCCTTCTCATCCTTACTGACGGCGTCATCGCCATCATACCTGCATGGTTATATAGTTGAACGGACTTATATTTGTACCATTCCCTTGTTTTAAAAACTTATGTTTTCTTCTCCACACTTTCTACCGGACAAGTCTTGGATGATATTTTCACTATTTTTCTTTGTTTTACCTCATCGAACATGGGAACAACACATTATAAGAAACAAAATACACATTTGAAGAAACAAAATAGGGGGATAACCATTGCACACAATCTCATGTGTGCCTTCATCATAGAAAAATAGAGTGGATATCTCCAAGTTCTAAGGTTGAGCAAATCAAACATACATAATATTGTCCAAAAACCCGCATTTTTCTAACTAAAACAAACTTCTGTACTTGCATACAACCCTCTTTGAACTTGGACGATGACCAGTGCTCAACTTGAACGGAGGAGATTGCCATTGCTTTTAACCATGAATGCTTCTAAAGACACTAGGAATTGCTTCAAAACTTCTTTATACTTTTCAACATGAAGGTTCTCTCAGCTGGGCCAAGAAGTAACCCATACATCTTATTTTTATTCTGCAAGAACGAAACACTACAATAATTAACAACTAATCTATCAGTGCATCCAGAACAATTTCAGTTTTTAGAACAAACTTCCATTGATGTGTTAAACTCTGAATCTATATATAGGACATGATGGGTCTCAGGCCACTTACAAAATATGTTGCATTAGGGGAGAAATTACCTCTATCTCCTGCCCGGATAGAGGATACATACTTCCAATACACGAACAACAGAACTGAAGTGGCTCTTGTCACCGATCTGCAGTCGCTCCAGCCTCCCTCGTGCTGCATTCAGGGAGAAAATAAATTAGTGACAGAAAGGGGATTTAGAGAGGAAGAGAAACAGAGGGGGAGGGCATTATAATGAAGTGCAAGATCATTATTTTACTTGCAACTGAGAAATTGATCAATGCTTAACTACAAAAAAGTGCACACATGGTGAAAAAGCATCAAAATGTTGATAAACTAATACTAAATTCTCTTAAAAAACAAACACTAACATGTATTCTTTGCTTAGTCTGGGATGGACTGTCAGAATTTCTAAAGGCACTTAATTACCTTTATTGCACACATAATATTTCAGGATTTCCTCAAGATTTTGCACATTTAAAGCACAATGCAATGAAAAGACCACACTACTTGAACTGAGAATCAAAATGAAAGTTGGGGTAGCATGCCTGTGAGAGGGAGGTCGAGGGCAGCAGGGCGTGCAGTGGGCTAAGGACTTAGCTGTACAGGGCCGGCAACGGCGCTAGCGCGTGAAGAACCCTAGCCACAGTTTAGAGAGTACAAACTAAATGAATAGTAGTTGATCCATCAGTGAGCATGAATCGGAAAGAAAATGTTCAAAGAAAAATGAGATGGCATTCTCACTGTGTGGGTGCTCAATGGGTGCAGCACTGGGTGAAGATGGTGGTCGCAGTAACACTTGTAGTGCGGTCTTAGCTCGACTTGGACAGCTCCCAACGATTGTGGATCCCCTGGCTGCTGCAAGTTTGACATGGTGAAGATGGTGCAGCAGCAAGTTTGACTTTGTGCGATAACTTTGCTGCTTGAGAACCTAGGGTGTCCGTCCTTGAACTTCAGGCATGTAGATTTTCAAATGATGACATTCTAAAGCAGATGTCAGTTTGACCTTTTTAACTACTTTTTTGCACAAGGAGATGATGTTATTGAATTGGCTACATACATTCAGTTTTACCTAGTATGGTTGGACTAGTAATGCAAGCACTGCTTCCAAGGTTTTATAGAGATCAGTAGCCATCCAACTATGAAATGCATGCAAAGCAATCTGCATACACTAGCGAACATTGAAACAAAGAACCCTTGTTTCTCAACTTTGAACTTTTGTATGGGTTTTCCCTCAACTTATTGTATCCGCGAGTTTGAACTGATGCAAGTATATAAGAATACCAAACATTTATTACCTGAACCTGAAAAGGATCCGAGACAGGTTACCCTGGAACTGCAACTTGTATCTTTTACTGCTCATCTTTAACATAAGAAAGTACTAATCAGTGCTAGTATTGGTTTAAGTCATACTGATCAGTACTGATGCTTTCTATACTGATGAGCACTAGTACTGATCGCTAACACAGAGAATTTTTCATCTAGTTGACTTTTAACATTATATAGAAAAAGTGATCTACAAAATAAAAAACTAGATTAGAATAGAAGCATTGGCGTATATTAGAAACGATGAGCTATGAAATAAACAACCAGATGCGAATTTGCTTCAAGTCAGGTTTGCTATTTTTTTGAATTTTATGCATGTTGCACTATAGGACTACTACTAGTTTGCAAGTTGGACTTGAGTACTTTTAAATTGTTTGCATAGTTTACTGCCGAAATCTAAACCACCAAGGAACACATCGGCGTTACCAATCGTATATGGCAAAACTGAACTTTCTGCGTCTACTGTTGTTTTTACAGAGTGGACTTATGTTTTCTTATGTACTTGAACTACTAAAGTTTTTGAAAATTGCCACTTTCACACATGTTATACTTGAAAACCCTTGCCAGACTAGGCACCCATCCCGCACAACAAAGCATCCCCCAAGTGAATTGTAGTAGCCTCTCTCTCCATGTCTCTTTTTTGCATCTCTCTCTCTATGTCTCTTTTTTGCATCTATGAGCAGTCCCCCGAAGAACTCCTGAACTTTTAGTTGGATCAAAATCTAGATTACAAGAAAAATGGCCTTCATGGATGGCAGTATGTGAACTAAAGAGTAGGAGAGGAGGAGCATGAAGGTGTTTCTCACCAATCGTGTTCCTGATGGCGTGGTGGATGGCAAGAATCGATGGCTGAACAGGAGGTCGAGGCGTTGTGGAAGGAACTCCATGGGTACGTTCGTTACGAGGGTTTGCATATGGATGAACTGACTGACCCATTTTTCTTGTACTGAACCTTCTTTGTATGGAAGCTTGTTTTCCAGAAATTTAAGACTATGCAAATACTATGTACAATATGGACATTTAGTAAGTCCGAACTGATCTTTTTGGCACTTTTTGCACCGAGGTAATAGAAGTGAACCTGTGACGAAGAATAGAAATCAAAAAGAATTTTTTTTGGAGGTGGAATAAGACGTTGGAGATTGGGTGGACCGGCTACACCTCCTCCTCTGGATTGATTGCTCCGGCAAATTGGAGCTAACGGAGGCAAAGATCACGAGCAGCACGATTTGGCCACTGCAGGGAATCCCGGTGACCACCAAGTCATCCTTGCTATTCCAGGATGACATCCAGAGCATTGCGATGGGGGTGGAGGAGCCGGTGTCGTCGGAGGGAATCGCGACTAGAGCAAATAAGTTTAGATAGAAGCTATTTGCTTTCTATTCCTGGTGGTGTTTATTCAGCAAGGGCACCAGGGATGACTAAGCAAATAAGTTTAGCCATCCCTATGCTGTTTATTCAGGATCCATGCAAAGTAAAGTAGCATCTATTTTATAAATGGATGGTTATAGGTTTAGACAGAAGTTAAGTTTGAGCAATGCCCTTGCGGCAAAGCAAACTAAAATGTATCATTTTGCCTCAGGACTCTACACATTTAAAGCATAATGCACTGAAAAGAACACACAAGTTAAACTAAAAATCAAGATAAAAGTTGGGGTAGAATGCATGTGAGGAAGGAGGTCGAGGGCAGCAGGGTGCACAGTGGGCTAAGGACGCACAAGGAAGATGAGTTACCTCATCGCTAGGCTGCGAGGCGACCTCCATCTTGGAGGTCCTCGGGTTGGAGTGCATTAGTAAGGAGTGGTGGGGCTGCGACAAGGGACATGTTGGAGCGGTGGCCCTGTAGATATGATGACGGCATGAGGTGTTGCGGCTTGGAGCAGCAACAAGAGAAATAGATGAACCGCCAACATGCTGCTGGCAAGGTTGCACCTGAGGTTGGAAAACATAGTTAATTAATTAACTCATCTAATGTAATCATTCAAGAGTTCTAGTCTCGGGTATGTATAACACTAAACAAAATTTTAGAAATTGAACTGAAGTAGAATACGAATTTGAACTAAACGAGAATAAGAAATTAAAGTCAGCTAAAATAACAAATAGTTGATCCTTTCTTTCAGTTCACATATTATCATGAAATAGTACCAGACTGTAAGGTTTAATACATGAAAGCAGAAATATATAAGCAGGCATCGCCGCCGAAAATACTTAGTGCACCAGAGAACCTACACTGCTAGATTTGTTGAGAGAGTACTGAGGTCAGTACATCCCCGTGGCAGATAGGTAATTTCAAGTTCTATATGAACCAACACTACTGGATTTGTTAAGAAAGTACTAAGGGCAACACATCGCCTCCAAAGCTTCTGGGTGCAGGACAAAACACGTCGTGCTTGGCCGCCTAGGATGCGTCCATTGACGCATCGTGTACTCAGAAACTTGAGGAGGCGCTTCAGGACTAGCCAAACCTGCTTATTGGAGAAGCCAAGAGGCTTCATGGCCTCTAACACTTTCTAGTAGCATTACCATAGTTGGAAACCATGGCATTTAATCAAATGGTTCAGGGATCACTCCCAGTCAGTCTCACTGCTACCTGTGCTGTAGAGAACATGAATATAAAGCAGACGGTGACTCATCAATTTTTCTTTACGATATATCTAAACTTACAGAATTTTCAAACTTGCACTGACGATACTTTAGGTGATATATCTAAACTTTACAGAATGTTGAAGAAACTCGTTGCAAATCATTACTTATTTAGGTGACATATCTAAACTTACATAATTTTGAAACTTGCACTGACGATATTTCTGCACACACACCAACTATTTATGTGATTTTTCATGGACTGACGATAGATTACACACCGAACTAATACTAAGTCTGGTACAAAAATTCTCTATCACGTAGTTGAACGGGCTCTCTTCGTAGTGGTGTACGGCCTGGGGTGGCGGAGGTGAACTGCTTGTGCGCTGAGTCGGTGGAGGGTGACACAGGAAAATTGGCCCATGACACAGCACGGGCGCTTCGCCGAGAGGATGCCACACACGGCGTGGTGAGTGCACGATGTGGCAGTGCGAGAAGGAGGGGTCGTGGCGATGGTCAGGGCGCAGGGCCATGTTGTTGGCCGGTGGTGTTGGTTAGGGAGTAGGGCCACGACGATGGGCAAACAACAAAGTATTTTGCAATCAACCAATATAATCCAATATCAACTGGTTGAAGTGAACTGAACTATTATATTTTTGTTTTTTCCATTACACACATTGAACTTATCAAGGGAGATAGAAGTGAATTGAAAGGATTTGAATGCTGCAGCGGATCCTGGCTTCAATAGATCATGGCAATAAGTAATATTCCTCAGTCCAAATAAGTGATTTGTTTGTTAAGCAGCAGGAGCAGTTTACATTGGGTTTGGAACTTTGAATTAAACACATCAGGTAGGGGGTGGCCATCTATCTATCTACAGTGGCATTGGGTGTGTGTATTCCTGTATCAAAGACTCAATTTGCTGTTGTGCATATCAAACTTTTTTAAGTGTTACTCACGGCTAAATAGATAGAATATGTATGTTTTGTTCACTACACCATCTTTATGTTGATCAGTACACCATGTGATGCAATTACAAAGTCTATTTATTTCTGAAACAAGCAATATTCACAAAGGACCTAATTTTTACGATCAGAAGGCTCTTGTCTTGAACTGACAGATTTACAACAAGTAGACCAAATTCGCGAACTGGATTAACCGAATTTCTACACACAAAAATGCACGGTGGGAACTTGTCGGACAGGAGCGGGCGAATTGCACGGTGCATCGCTGCAGCCGTCCTCATTTTACTTCGAGCTCCTAATGGTGTTGCTCCTACTGAAGAGGAGACTAGGGGAGGTGGAAGATGGGGGCTGACCTGCGGATCCCACCGATGGCCACTTGCTGGAGCTCCTCACCGTCTCAGAAGTAGAAAGAAAGGAGAGTGTGCATGCATGGCGACGTCGTCCTTGTCGTCATGGAGAAGTAGGATTGCTGGAGACACTGCAAAGCAGCAGAACAATATTACATGTTTTCTAAAGTTGAGTAAAACATGTTTGATATTATCAACAGTACACATATTGTATCTTTCAGCAGATCAACTAGTATATCTGAATGTGTAAACATAGAACAACTAATTTGAATGGATCTCCATCATGGCTGGAGAAAAGGACTTGTAGTGGCTGATATCAATCGAGCAAAAAAACAATATATAAGAATGATGCAATCCAGCGAGGAATTTTGTTATTTGAGCTTGAACTGATTAGCAAAACCACCCATCTATTATTAGAACTTACAAGCAGAAGAATATGCACTCCTGCGCAGTGTGAAGCTGAACCCAAAATTTATCAAATGGTCAGCTGTTATTTCGGTCGTGTGAGCTGCAGAAAAGAAACCAAATGTATCACCAGGCCAAGTTCTGAACTGAACCTCTGGGCGTTCAAAGTTCTGAACTGACCCTCTTTGAAGCTGAGAGAACAAAGTCGCACGGGGTTGACAGGGGTGTTGACGCACAGGGTTCTCCTGGTGGCATTGAACGGACATCGGTGGCGGAGGTGAACGGCCTGGGTGGCGGAGGTGAACGGCCTGCATGCTGAGGCCGTGGAGGGCGACGCCAGAACATGGGGCCGGGGCACGGCGCGTGTTACAGGAATTTCTTTGAACTCCCATGGTAGTAATACATTGACTTATGTGATGATAGGAATTCTTGGACTTGCACGCGACGGTAGAGCACGCACGATAAACATTCTGAAGTCATCTAAGCTACAACATTTGGCAAGAACGAGCTACCTACAAATGAACATGAAACAAAGTAAAAATGGTGTTATTAGAACTTACAAGCAGAAGAATATGCACTCCTGCGAAGTGTGAAGCTGAACCCAAAATTTATCAAATGATTAGCTGTTATTTGGGTTGTGTGAGCTGCAGAAAAGAAACCAAATGTATCACCAGGCCAAGTTCTGAACTGAACCTCTGGGCGTTCAAAGTTCTGAACTGACCCTCTTTGAAGCTGAGAGAACAAAGTCGCACGGGGTTGACAGGGGTGTTGACGCACAGGGTTCTCCTGGTGGCATTGAACGGACATCGGTGGCGGAGGTGAACGGCCTGGGTGGCGGAGGTGAACGGCCTGCATGCTGAGGCCGTGGAGGGCGACGCCAGAACATGGGGCCGGGGCACGGCGCGTGTTACAGGAATTTCTTTGAACTCCCATGGTAGTAATACATTGACTTATGTGATGATAGGAATTCTTGGACTTGCACGCGACGGTAGAGCACGCACGATAAACATTCTGAAGTCATCTAAGCTACAACATTTGGCAAGAACGAGCTACCTACAAATGAACATGAAACAAAGTAAAAATGGTGCTCCACTGCACCGAGTCAATTTAGCAAACACATGGTGTGCACCTCATGAGCCGGTGGTTGAAGTTGATGGAGCAAAGCAGCATCGAATGACACCAGCCACTAGCTTCCATGTGCGGGGGCAGGGGGAGGAAGAGGTGCCAGGGGGCATATCCAGTCTCGTAGACGATGAAGGCAGGCGATGGGCGATGTTGGTGTCCGGTGGGTGGCGCAACTGGAGGAAGGCCGACAGGAATGTGGGATAGAGGGTGGCCGGGGGCACGCAGGATGGAGGATGGCTGGCGGGCGCGCCGGGTGGAGGGTAGTCGGGGGCGTGGGGGGTGGAGGTTGGCCGGCGGGCGCGCGGGGTGGAGGCTGGCCTGGGGGCGCACGGGGTGGAGGTTTGCTGGTGGCGCGCGGGGCGGAGGGAAAGGCCGACGAGTGGGAAGAGGTGGTTGTGAGTGGGTGATTTGAATTTTTTTTCGCACAGGCGTACTGGTTCGAAGAAAATTCATCTCGTTCTCAATAGGGTGCTGGAGTAACAGAATATTATTCTGTTACTAGTAACAAAATAGCCTTTTCCTATACACACACATTTGTGTTCTGTCCTCTACATCATTCACTTATAGCTATGTCTTCTTGTTTGAATCTTTTGATCTAAGTGAATGTGATTGGACCCTAACCCCCTCTATGCTTCTACCTCAGATTCTATCTATCCAAATCATATGCATTCTATTGAAAATGTCGATTGTCTTCTCTGAGTTCTTGTTAGCAGAAGACACAGAGACAAAAATTGAATCTATTTTAATGCTATATCCTTTTTCCTGAAACCCGGAGAAGCTGGAACGACCACCCGACAATCCAGGCATGCGTGGGAACATGGAACAACTTCCAATGTGTTGCATGCATGCCACGTGTCCTTCAGATGTGAAGCGCCAGGGGCACCTACGTAATAACGCTGTGCCGTCCCTGTCTCTATAAATACACACCTCACCGCGGTCATTATCTCTTCTTACACCTCTCTCCTCGCACCAAAACCCTAGCGCCTCCGCTAGCTCGCGATGACGCCGGAGACGAAGTGCTTAGCTGCCGCGACATCTTCGACGCCGTCTTCATGCCGGCTGCGGACCTCGTCCTCTCTGCTGCCGCCATAGGTGTCTTCCGTCACCAAGTTAGGGCATGGGAGATTGAACTGCTCGGCCTCCCTCTCGACTTCGTCTAGCAGTTCTTCGTGTGGTAATTAAATCTCACTTTTACTGTCCCTTTTGATTCATCAGATCCATCCACTTCAACCAGAAGTGGTTTCTAAGCATGCAAATCTGGATCTATCTTGTTTGCATCTCATATCATGCCAAGTATATTCACTTATGCTTCACTACTAGTTAGATTCCTCACTTGTACTTATTCTTGGATTCGTACAAATATGGAACCAGCTCTCAACAAATAAGTGAATGTCTTCGCTCTATGAGGTCAATGTCTTCAAACTGATTTTATCTTCAAAATCTTCTAAGAATGCATATGACCTCTTCCCCTTTCCTCACACCTCTAATGTTGTCACAGGTACATGTCCGTGGGAGAATCCCTTGGTTCTCATAGTCTGCATTCGTTTGCAGAATCCTTAGAGCGACAAATCAATTCTCCTGAAGCCAGTTCCTGTTTGACCAGTAGAAGGAAGCCATTCACAGTCTTGAAGCCTTTCAGCTTGAATACTATGGCCACTGAGAAATCAGCTAGAAAGGGCAGTAGGCAGCACCGTGGGGATACAACCAAGGACCTTCCACTAGATCTCTTTGAACTGTACAAGTCCGATCCTGAAGAAACCTATGGTGAGCGCAAGACCCGAATCCAATGGATTCGAAGATATTGGGCAGAGGAATGGTCCAAGTACAGATTTGTGACTGTTGAGTATGCAGAAAAGAACACCATCAAGCGACCATGGGGAGATATTATATACAGAGGTCTGCAGCCCAAGTCCAAGACCGAAGCTATTGCTCAAGGCTTCTATCCTTGCATGGTCCGAGGACCACAGCCTGAAGATGCCGACCCATCTAGTCTGCTATGGTGTCGCGATGACAATCTATTCAAGCCCAACTTTCAGTTTGCTAAAGAGTCTGCCAAGAAGAACAAGAAGCAGTTTGTCCTTGACTTCAACCCTGGTCCATCTGCTCCACGGGCTGATGGCACACGTGATGCCAATCCCAATGAAATTGGCCCCTTCTACAACCTCGAAGGCCTCATCACCCATATCGTTGTACAGGGGGCTACGTTGGACCACTCAGTTGGCAACGCAGATTCTAAAGATGCGCCAGCCCCACCAAAGCAAAAGCAGAAGAAATCAAAGGCTTGAAAGCCCTCTGCTGCACCAAAAGTTTTGCATGCGAAGCCATTGGACACTGCACGTCCTGAACCAAGTGTGCATTCTTAAGATCTTTCTCGCGTCTCCAAGAAGAAGGAGAAGCCCAAGAAGAAGCCCATGAAGATTTCCGGGCATGAACTGACTCCAGCCGCCATTCTGAGGAACGAAGATGAAACCATTGATCTGTCAAGCGACGAAGACTTTGGCGATGATGCTCTTGAGCTTCTAATCAAGAGCAAGCAAGAGGCGGAGATCTTCAAAGATCTGCCCCTCTTTGATGTGGAAATTCTGAAAAGTTTCATTGATGAGTGGTTCAACGACCAAAGCATCAGCATCGATGATCTTCAGCTACCAGTGGACATCAGCGCCACGTTCCACGGAGCCATTGCAAATGAGTTGGCCTTGGCTCAGAAGATCATCGAGCTAAAAAACAAAATTGATTTTGAGAAGGCTCAGTTGAAGAAGCACATGGCAAAGCTCAGCGTAGCTGATGTTCAAAACTTCAAGCAGATGCTGCATAACCTCAAGGAGCAGTTTCACCAGAAACGTGAGGAAGCCAAAGGCTCAAGAGAGCGGATGAAATACTTCGCAGAGAAATGTGTTCAAGCGCACAATGAGGCTGAGAAGTGCAAGGTACTTCACAGAGAAATGTGTTCAAGCGCACGATGAGGCTGAGAAGTGCAAGGCACTGGGGCGTCCTAGCATTGATCCTAGAATGGCTGCCAAACAGAAGAAGAAGTCTGCTGCAGCTCACACTGAAGCACCAAGGCAGGAAGCACCTCGCACTGTCTTCCCTGCCGGCATGACAAGCTCGAAGCCTAAGGTCCCCTCAGCAGCTTCAGAGCTGAAGAAAACCAGGGCAGCTGAAGCTGATGCTAGGAAGCGAAAGCACAAGGATGCCTCTGATGGTGCTCCATCAACCAAGAAGCCGAAGACAAAGTCTTCGCGGAGAGAGGGTGCTGCTGCCACAGAACCACTTGTTGTTGAGCCCATCTTAGTTGCACGTCCTGCCTCCTCCGACTGAGAGTGTCAACTCGTAGTTCATGAGCCTGCTACCATAGAGGCTCCTGAAGATGAAGAAGTACCAGCTGCTGACCCCATCACAGCTGAAGACATTGCTCGCGAAGACAATGTAGAAGATGATGAAGTCCTTCCTCAGATCGAGCACCAATCGGTATCATCACCTGTTCTCAGGAACAACGAACTCATCAGCATTGGTCGTCCTTTGACGCCAATTCCCCAGGATGCATCGTGGGCTAATCACCCCCAACAAGACACCCCCATTCAAGATGAAACCCCAGAACTCCAACCCATCAAGTCCCCACTCTGGTACTTGACGATGACTACATGGTGCAGACCACTCCTTCACCACAAGCGTCGCGCACATTCCGCAGGCTTCGTAAAGGCCCTAGGCCTCCAGTCACCATGTCGAGCATTCCAGAAGGAGAAGTGCAACAAAGCTTAGTCACACGTGAAGTGTTTCCTAAAGCCACTCCTACCGTGAATGTCTCTGAGTCTGAAGTCAAAATTGCTGAAGACATTCCGGTTGCATCAGCCGAAGATAATCAAGAACCAAGACAAGAAGAAGAGAGAGTTGCCACACCCCTGTCACTCAAGAAGCTGTTCTCGAGGAGAACGTGTCAGTGCCCGACCCTCCTGCTACTGAAGAGGAGGTTGAAAACATTA